>NC_080418.1:54055223-54355223 GCF_029873635.1 Malania oleifera
CATGATTAACACTCACTTATACCCTTCATACACTTGCATATAACCTAAGAGTTACACACTCGAGTTATTTATATTTAGTTTCTCTTTATATGGCTTTGTAACTCCATGAAGGTTGACGGGTAGTTCATTCATATTAATCTGGCTATATAAACTCTTGTATTTACATGGTATCTCATGAGGCTAAATATACATATTCACGTGATTTGTTGCACTTAGGGTTTCTTGTGAGCACTAAGAGAACATCCGTGACGACTGTGACACCTTGTGAGGTATTCTTGAGCTATTTATCATTCTTTTGAGTGTTAACATCAAATCAAAATTCATGAAACTCAGTTCTCTTTTCTTTTGGATAATTCTTTGTACACTAGTCTCTATTTTTGACTTGCTAGCCTAGAGGTGACATCTAGTGGGGAGATAGAAACTTAGGTCTTGTAGCCTACTCAAGATGTGAAGGCTGAGCCACCCCTAGAGATAGACTTAGTTCATAGACTACTATTTGAGCTCAATTCACATGGGTGGTATGAAGAAAATAAAAGAAGTGTAATGATTGTCCTAATTGACCATGAAAAGAAAGAAATTGAAAAATGAGCAGAAGATAGAAAAAAAAATAGAAATGCACAAGAATGGGGTGAAAGATTAATACCTGCTCCATACAACTACAACAAAAAGTCCGAGACACGACACATGTTCTCCATATATGAAGACTCTTCAATCGCCTAATGCCTCAGATGTATTTATGCCTGGTTTGTGAATAAGTTGATCCAGGGTGGTCTTGGTTGGATATGACGAGTAAGTGAGAAGATGTTAGGATGAAGGACCTGACACCTCACAAATAGGCTGGATCCTTTTTAGATTATTCCACTCCATACATTTAGCATTTGTTCCTTGCAATATATGGGATGTTTGATCATGACACTCCTCCTCACATATGACGAGTGAACCCCCCCCCCCTTTTTGAGTGTTTTTTAGGGTATACCAATTAGGCCGAGTCAAAATGACCATTCTGTAGGTGTCCACTAGTATCTTGGGTGTAATGATTCATACACATTACATATGCTTCGAGATTTTGCCTATTTATACTCGAATTTATATAGCTACATTAACTCTGAATTGTAATTATTGGTTAACTTTATGTAAGTATCATGTTCTTAATGGCTATATAATGATGAAACATGCATGAATGACTTTCTTCGGAGTTGCGTGAATTATGTATGAATGAGCTTGTGTGTAAAATGGTTATATTCTTGTATGTGAAATGGTATGGTTGTCACATGTGCATTCATTTAACGTTTGTTGGAATTGGTATCTATGGGTATCGTCTTGGATTGCATTCACGTTATTAGCTAGAGACTAGCAAAACGTTAGTCGGGGGGTATGATTGATGCGTAGTTAGGCATTTAAATTCATGTATTAGACTATAATTTCAATTAAATGCCTATTATATTCCATATTTTAACATTGAGCTCCATTTATAATATTTGGGTTGTTATTCGATAATTTACGGATTTTTGGTATTTTATATTTGCAGGACAATTTTTGGAAATTAAAAATGTGACCATGAGGCATGCACGTGAATCGTGTGCATGTGTGAATGAGCCCGCGAAGAAGTCATGTGCGTGAAGCCGACCATGTGAAGAGGGCATGCATGCGTGTGGGCTTGTGAAGAGGGTCGCGTGTATGTGTGCTGGGTTCATAGGACAGCAAGCCATGCGTGAATGGAGTTGGGCTGGAGTGATGTGACCATGTGGGAGGTTTTAGGAGCTGGTGTGGTGCGGCGCTGAGCAAGAAAAAGAGGGCAACTTTTGGGGTTTTCTTTTGGGGGATTTCGACAACTTTTAAAAGGGAGGCACCCTAGGGTTTTAAGGATTTTTTTTTTTGTGTCTTCTTCTGTTCTGTTTTTTTTTTTCCCAATGGCGCAAGGAGCCCTCTCTCTATCTCTTCTCTCAGGCTCTCATCTTCTCCTATCGATTCTTAGTCTCTCTATCTTGGTTTTTCTCTCAGGCTCATGTCCCTCTCAACCTCTCAATTTCTCTTTTATCTGTCGCATCTCCCTTTCTCTCAAATTCCCTCCTGTTGCAACCCGGACTGCTGCTTTAAGTACTGCTCCTGCTGCCTCTCTCATCTCTGTTGCTGCTGCAACTATTGCGTGTTGTGCTAAATATCCCACGAACCCGAGCACTCTTGCTTCCTTATTGTGCTACTGCTACAACCAGCCTTCTTCCACACCCACATAGCCTCCCGCCCTCTCTCTTTCTTCTCTCTCTTCTCTCATCTCTCAACTCTCATTTCTCTTCTCTTTCTTTAAGTTATTTAAAAAAAAAATTAATATTATTACTTCCAGATTGTTTTTTATTTATTGCATTAAAATAATTGAAGCTCTTAAGTTTGTTGGGGATTGCTAAGTTGTTTTGTCTTTTCTTATTTAAATATCGTTTTAGGATTTAAACAATTTTCTTGGGTGTTTTATTAATAAAGTTGGTGTTTGTATTCAACTTATCTCATCTAATCCCAATCTGAAATTTGGTATTTTTATTTAGTGGATTTTATCTATTGTTTAGCCTAGTCGATCTTTAGTTAGTTGAATGATTGCTGGGTTGTTTTCTTCTTTACTTTGGTATTAAATCTGGTGTTCATTTAGTTATTTGCATGTTTAATTTTTAGTTAGGGTTTAAGTTTCATTACAAAAATCTCAAAAATCTACGAAACCGAATCTGAACTATGTTTAGTAAAAATTTCTTATCTTATTTTCTTTTGGATTTACATAAAGTTTGGACTTAAACTACATTCCCTGAAGAGATTATTCTAGCCCTTGGTCTAATTATTACACAACTAAACTTCTATACTTGGGATAGCTTCTGAGCTGCTCATTTTTAGAGTGAGTCAGGTTTGTCTTAGTTTTGCTCAATAATTCTCCCCCTTTTGACATCAATCAAAAAGAGATAAAGCGATAAGCATATGCATACTAAGACAAAGATTAGAATTAAGCACAAAAAGAGAGAATACCATATGCCATGTAAGTATCAATAAGTCCTAAACATAAAAACATGACATATCAATAACATGCTTTCAAAGAGATAAGTAATACGAGTAAAAAGCAACAAAATAAGTCACAAAGTTGTTTTTAATACAAATTTAGAATAGTCAAATAAAGCTAAGCGTTCCCAGCATCATCATCAGACTCATCATCTTCTCCTTCTTCTTCATCTCCGTCTTCACTTTCATCATAAGCAGCGTCCATTGGAGCCTTTCCATGTGAAAAGGGAATGTCGGTCATATGCTGCTCAATACGGCCAAGTTTTTGGTCTAGAGAAGCATATTTTTCTTGAAGAGTGCTATAGTTAGCACGTATTTCTGTACGAAAGTCTGTGAATTACTGATGATAAGACGTAAACCATGAAGGTACATCGAGTAGAGGAGCTAATTGCTGAACATGAGGTGGAACTGGTTCAGCAGCTTGTCGCAGTGGTCTCCTTCCTTGCAGAAACAAGCCTTGCTCGTGTTTCTCGTATCCCATTTGTTTCAGAGTTTTGGAGCCAACAATACCATATCTAGTCCATTTGATGAATAACTCAGTGAGAGTGGTGACATCAAGATAAGCAAAGAGCTGGGTAAGAATACCACCATATGGAAGAGTAACTCGTCGAAAGTCCAATCTAGTCCACATCCATTTCAAAATCAAACTTAACAAGTCGAGTTTCTTTCCTTTTAATAAGTACCACATAACGAAGCAGTCGACGTAAGACATATAATCATGTGATCCAACTTGGGGTAAAATATTGTACGTGATAATTTTCTGAAGAATTTGCACTTGGAGGTTCAAATTTTTATACTGAGGAGGGGTCCTGAATTGGTTTGGCTCTTTAGCTATAATTAATGGTAGGAATTTCTTGGGGGTAAAACCTTGTTCCATTATCCAATTTTATGCAAACACAGGATGCTCGAAGTCTCCTTGGCCAATACGGAGAAAGGGGGCCAATGTTTGCGGAGTTAAGTAGATTTTCTTTCCTCTAACTTTGGTAGTGAGTACCGATTGTCCTTGAACCATGTTTGCATAAAAGATCTTAACAAGATTGGGATATGTTCCTTTTGCTTGATATACTACAAAATTATTTCATCCTATCTCCCTAAACATAGGTAGGATGTTTGGAAATTCTGACACAAAGAAAGTTGTATCAATGATCTTACCAAATATTGGTTCGGTGGCAGGAAGATGATTTCGATATTGTTGTTTGGCTTGAGGAGCAATGAGCCATCAATCAATATTTTCATCTTCCTTTCTTGAAGTAGCACCACGATTTGTTGTATTCTTTGTTTGTGGCATTTTGATGGACAAATGATGAAGAAACCCTAGAAATCCATAGGTAGGAGATGTGGGAAGATTATTTCCACACTGTGATTAGAGGATTTTTAGGTTTAGAATCAAGGGAGATCAAATATAAATAAGTTCGGGTGAGTTGATGGAACAAGGTCAGTTGACTGGAATGAAGAAAGTTAGGGTTTCGGGCTTGGAATATTTAAAGTCCCGTAAGTCTAGTCGATTGGGGTCCCTGAGTTCAGTCGCCCGACCTATAAAGAAATTGAATTTCTGCAAGTCAATGGCTTGTCAATTGACTGGGGTCCTGAGCTCAGTCGCCCGACCTCACCATATTTTCAATTTTTCTCTTTCACACATCTTGTATCCTTCCTAAACCACTTCCCTACTGTGTAATAGGCCAAGTTCTCTTCTTATTGATATAAACCTATCCTCTGGAAAAGGTTTTGTAAAAATATCCGCCCATTGGTCACTTGTATTCACGAATTCAAGTAAGATATCTTCTTTTGGCACACGATCTCTTAGGAAATGATGTCTTATGTCTATATGCTTGGTTCTTGAGTGTGATATCGGATTTTTGGAAATGTTTATAGCACTAGTATTATCACACTTTATAGGTATAGCATAGTATTCTAAACTAAAGTCTTTTAATTGTTACTTCATATAGAGTGTTTGTGTACAACAACTTCCTACTGCCACATACTCAGCTTCAGCAGTAGATAAAGTTACGGAGTTTTATTTCTTGGGGAACAAAGATACAAGAGATCGTCCTACAAAATGACATGTAACACTTGTACTTTTCCTATCAATCTTACATCCAACATAATCAGCATCTGAATAACTAATCATCTCAAATTCAGTGTCCTTAGGATACCAAAGTCCTAAGTCAATAGAGCCTATTAAGTATCTTAATATCCTTTTTACGGCTATTTGATGAGACTCCTTAGGAGCCAACTGAAATCGTGCGCACATGCATGCGCTAAACATTATATCCAGTCTACTAGCTGTCAAGTATAACAAACTTCCTATCATACCTCGGTAGTATTTCATATCAACTGGTTTTCCTTTTTCATCCTTATCAAAACTTTTGGAAGTACTCATTGGAGTTCCTATAGGCTTGCTACTTTCCATGTCAAACTTCTTAAGCATGTCCTTTATATACTTTGAATGATTTATGAAAGTTCCTTTTTTGGCTTGCTTAATTTGTAGTCCTAGGAAGTAGGTCAATTCTCCCATCATGCTCATTTCAAATTCCTCTTGCATACATTTTGAAAATTCCTTACATAAATCATCATTTGTAGCACCAAATATGATATCATCCACATAGATTTGGATAATGAGCATATCTTCCTTCTTAGTTTTTATAAATAAAGTGTTGTCAACCTTTCCTCTAGAAAATCCTTTTTTCTAATAAGAATCCACTCAACCTCTCATACCAAGCCCTAGGAGCTTGTTTCAACCCATATAAGGCTTTTGTTAATTTAAACACATAGTCAGGGTTATGAATATCCTCAAAACCTGAAGGTTGTGCCACATAGACTTCTTCATTTATAAAACCATTTAAGAATGCACTCTTCACATCCATTTGATAAAGTTTGAATTCCTTGTGAGATGCATAGGCAAATAGCATTCTTATGGCTTCTATTCTAGCAACGTGAGTAAATGTTTCATCGTAGTCTATTTCTTCTTCTTGGTTACATCCTTGAGCCATAAGTCTAGCTTTATTTCTTACCATAATACCATCTTCATCCTTTTTATTCCTAAATACCCACTTTGTTCCAATTATTGAATGGTCATCCGGTCTAGTAACTAAATTCCATACTTTATTTCTCTCAAATTGATTTTAACTCTTCTTGCATAGCAACTATCCATGAATCATCACTTAAGGCTTCCTCAATGTTCTTGGGTTCATCTTGATATAAGAATGCATAATGATTACATAGATTCTTCAAAGAAGATCTAGTAGATACACCTCGTGAGGGTTCTCCTATGATTTGGTCTTTTGGATGGTCTCTTACAAATTTCTAATCTTTAGGTAATTCAGAATTTTTTGTAGGATCATCATTTGAAGTTAATTCAATTTTCTCTTCTTTTACTTCTATGATTTCTATGTTTCCTAATTTTTGTGTAGCATCAGCTTTAACTTCTTCGACATTTATTGTTTTAGTAAATGGATTTTTTTCATCAAAGGTTACATGTATTGATTCTATAATTGTAAGGGTTCTCTTATTATATATTCTGAATGCTTTACTCTTTAATGCATATCATAAGAATATTCCTTCATCAGATTTAGCATCAAATTTCCCCAAATCATTTTTATCATTTAGTACAAAACACTTGTATCCAAATACATGAAAGTAAGATATGTTAGGCCTTCTACCTTTCCATAATTCATAGGGAGTTTTGTTTAGGCTAGATCTTATAAATACTTGATTTATTACATAGCATGCAGTATTTACCACTTCAACCCAAAAATACTTAGGTAACTTATGCTCATTTAACATGGTCCTAGCCATCTCTTGAAGGGACCTATTCTTTCTTTCAACAACTCCATTTTGTTGCGGAGTTCTAGGTGTTGAAAAATTAGGATTGATTCCATGTTCATTACAAAAATTTTCAACTTCTTTGTTGTTAAATTCTCTTCCTTGATCACTCCTAATGTTTGAAATACCACATCCTTTTTCATTTTAAAGTCTTTTGCACAAGTTTATTAGCACCTTGCATGCTTCATCTTTGGAGGCTAAGAAAATGTTAGCTTTGGTGTATTCCTAAGAGGGAGGGTGAATTGGAATTTAAAACTTTTTCTCTTAGGTTAAACTAGTTTAGCAACAATACATTCACAACCTAGGTCTATCTACCCAAATGCACAGATAAGTATAATATGTAGAATTTAAATCATGCGAATCATTCACACAATAACATACACGTGCGGTAAATATAAAGTGCAGAAATATAAATAGACACATGATATGTTATCGGGGTTCGGCCAACTATGCCTACGTCCCTGCCTCTAACTCGCAAGCCCAAAGATTCCATTAATTGCTCACTTAATGGGTAGAGCGGCACCGATTACAACCAGGTCAATTAGCATTAGGCTAACCTCAACCTTTACAGACTCTCCTTGTAGGGCGGAGAAGGCCCTAGGTCAAATTCACAAGGCTGACCCCAACCTGATTCTTCCTGGCTAGATCAAACCCCCTCAAGCCACATCCGGAAACATAACAGTATTTTTCACAATAAACTAGTACAGCGATTATGCTTTCATGTAAAGCAGATATGTACCCCAATACGCACAATCATATACACATCAACAATGTAGGTAAATGTAAGCTCAATGATGTGTATATACGTGCAAATTACACTTAACAAGATATGATCACAATAATGTTCAAGAGTGTTCTAAGCAAGCAATACTTTGGGGGCACACTACTAGTTTGAAAATATCTTTGCACAACTAAAAACAAAGCTATTGGATACTTACAATAGCAATGCAAATATCCTATGCTTACTAGGTTATCCCAACACAAGATTTATAGTATGAAAATCTGTGGGATAAACCTAAGCTAAACTCCCCCAAAAACATTATCTCAATCACACAAGCACACTGGGAGTATTAACAATACTAGGAATCACAAGCACACTCACAAAGCTCTTACAATACCAAGATTTATCAAAGGAAGGAGTATTTGAGGGTATTTGAGCAAAGTGGGATTTTCAAATAGAGAGGATTTTTTGTTAATTGTTTTTGGCTAATCTCTACTTAATTTTGCAAATGAGCCCTTATATATAGAGAGTGACAAAAATATAACTGTTGGGGACATATAGGGCATTCTTAAAATTGTTTTATAACAGTTTAGGAAAATTAACCCAACTTAATTAAATTTAACCCCGGTAAAAAATAATTTAACTCGTGTGATTCGGGTGGCTGAACCGAGCTCGAATAGACTCAGTCAAAAAGGCATTTTTTAAATAATTCTATCGCCCGAGTCTAGGGTTGTTGGCTGAGCAAAAGTTAGAAACATTTGTCGCGCGATTCGGGTGCCCGGTGCTAAGTTCAGCTAACCGAATTGACAAATTAGATCGCCTGAGGCCTAATTTGAACTAAAAAGT
Organism: Malania oleifera; assembly: GCF_029873635.1. NCBI lineage: Eukaryota > Viridiplantae > Streptophyta > Magnoliopsida > Santalales > Ximeniaceae > Malania > Malania oleifera. The sequence goes on from NC_080418.1 coordinate 54,063,646, forward strand.
TTGGCAGCCCAGTTGATGAAAAGCACCCTTACAGAGGTTCGGTCGCCCTCGGGCGATACGTTCATTCTTGGTTCGGTAGCCCGAACCCAAGTCAAACTGCTGACTTTCCAGCAGTTTGGGCGCCCGAGGAGTTTTGAACTCCTGGAGTTCGGTCGCCCGACCTCTCATATATTTTTACAATTTTGCCCAATTTTACTTCAATTAATTCCTCAGATAAAATATGTGATTGTGGGGACAATGTGCATAGTGTGTAGGAACCTAAGGTCTTTTCAAGTACGCCCAAAAACCTGGCATCGATCGACCGAAGGTCAATCGAAGGGTGCCCTAAGGTCATTCGGTCTCTATGGTTAGTTTATGGCATTTTTGAGCTTACACGAACCTACATGCATGACATGCAGAGATTATTACAGACCATATACCTAGTTACTATTACAGACTCATATTACAATTATTGATTTGACAATACAAATTAAAGTCTTCAGGATATTCATGCTTTACTTTCATGTGCCATCAATTTGATTTTCCAAATATGGTCTTGTACACAAACTTGGCAAACGTTAAATACCAAGAGTATTTGTCATTATCAAAACTGGGTGTGACCCATGGGGTCAACAATCTCCCCCTTTTTAATGAAGACAAATACACTATACAAAAAAGTGGGTATAGCCTTAAAAGGCTCCCCTTGGCAATATGCATAATGTTAAACATTAGTCAATGCAAATATTTTTCAAGTGCCCAATTTTTGCCTCTTCTCTCCCTTTTGGCAACAGCAAAAAGGGCTATAAATATAGAGCATGTAAGTAAGGCATTTGAGTATGGATCATTTAAATACACGATAAGATTTGGGAAATTTTAAAAATTTTGATAGCATGCCATTTGAAATTTGAACATTTTCCCAAAAATACCTGTATAAAAATGACCTAATTGAGTTTTAAATTTACAACATATCCACAACAATCAACTCAAACAGTTCAGTATTCTCAAAATATAAATATAACTATCAACGTGCAAGAGATATGATAGCCATGCATTTCATGGCACAAACGAATTCATGGAGTATAAAGCATTGATAGGTTTGGCAATTAAGCACACAAACTAAATAACTGGTCATTTAAATGATTTAAGTGACATAACAAACGTAATTAAACCAGAATTATCCGCAAATCATAGCAGTTTAAATCATATCATAAGATCCGTGAAAGATTTGAGTTAAACGCACACGAAATATGATACCAAATATACGGTTTGAGCATAAAACAATCTAACTAGTTCACATGCATTTTCATGTGAAGTTACAAACTAGTTATGCAATTAAAAATATATATGTATATATATATAATAAATATCCCCCTTTGATATTTGCAAAATGTACTGGGGGTGTGCTTGCTGAAAAAGAAACTTTAAATACAATGCAAGTACTATTTTTCTGGTATTTCATTTAAGTACAAGATAAAGCATGACTAGAAAAAAACAACCATAATGATCCTAAAGATATCAAAGAATTTAAAACCAAGATCACATGGCGAACAACATGTGGCAAAGAAATATGTATCAACCTAATATTTTCACAAAAATCATTTTGGTTAAGCACGTGCCAGAGTGAGTTCACAATAGATCTAAGCTAAAAATATTTGTGAGCAAAACAAGATAGAAGTTTATGCTTAGATGCTCCCCCTTTCAATTTGAATTATATCTTAGATGAAATAAGATACTTATACTCATCAAGATTGATTTCAGTATGTCAAGATTATAAGTCATTCATTTTAAATCTCTTAAACTCATGCTGATTATTAATCAATTATATTTATCCTTATCAATATAGTTGCCCCTATAGACCATAGATGCATCATAAAAGTGTATATTAAGGCATGCAATAGAGTTCTTGACCCACAAACATTCCATATCAAAACATAAGCCTTTAAGCATTGGATATAATGTTTAGGGTATTCTCAAGAGCCTCGATATTTCAGTGGATGAAAGTGATGCATATGGATTCTTTAAGTTTTTTCTATAGGGATGGAGCTGGGCTCCCCAAATTATTTGACGATTATGCAAGGATGAATTTTATTTATTTTTTATTTGGTTTCACTCATCCTTTCAAAAATGTTTTAACATAAATTTTATTATAATCATCTTTAACACAAGGTTTTGGTTTGGTAAAAATCCTATCGAAATTTCGGTAGCATGCCGTCTGTAAATCGGACATTTCCCAAATTTTCATACACCAAAACCTGATAGGTTCAAGAAATTAATACAAAATAATTCAGTTTGAGCATGCGAGAACCTATATCCACTACTAGCATGCAATACACAACATACTACATCGGCCATGCAGTTGGCGTTCCATACAAATATGCGAGTAGGTAGCAAGCAACAATTCATAAAACATAATCTATCCATCATGGAATATAAATGGTAGACAGTAGAGGATAGATATGATTTCAGTGCAATGTTGTAATTCATAATAAGAATATGAGAGCATTTTCATTTATATAGATATGATGGTAAAAGCTCCCCTGAGTTATGCACTTAACTCATTTAATGCTTTTTCATTTTCTAATTTCTTTAACTAAGAGTTTTAGGATTTTCAATGAATTTAGACTTGGATTTGGATGAATAGGCTTAGAGGACCAAAGATTCACATGCAATACATCTTCAGGGTTATAAGCCAATGTATGCCTCTTTGCTTATGAATTTCAATATATGATAAAGGCCCAAGTTCAAATGGCTTTTCTTTCTTAACCTTTATGCATAGGTTTCTTAGTTATTGCATTTTCATATATGTTGAAACCTATAGCCAATCATGTTAGCCATTTAACTTAATTCATGAAGATGGAGCTCTAAAGGTTTTGACTAAAATTTTGAGAGCTTGTGAAAGGAGTTTGAGTAAATACTCATTGAAAATTAAATCACTAATGGGTACAAAAGAGTATTTAGGATAGATAGGACATTTTTCGAGATATTTATGTGATGGTAATCATGTCCATGCTTGGGCAAAGAGCATATAGGATATGTGAATGTTGTGAACAATGCTTTTTTGTGATTGGAAATTATCCTTTAGATATTATCACAATTTGGAACAATGATACAAACCAAGGAAAGGACGAATTTATACATGATATGATCGTGATTTGGTAAAGATTTCCTATGGAGCGATTAAACCAAAATTAAAGGTTTTACAATTTAAACTCAAAAGGACCAATCCCCCAGTCGATGCCTCTAATTTTGTTATAACTATGAGAAGCACTTAATATATATACTAGTCATTTATTATCAATAGTGCTTTAAGCCTAGAGTGATGACTTGATTTTGATTTAGGCTTTTCATAATCAAAAGTGAGTTTAGGGTATAGTGATATATGATATAAAATAGAACCCTAACACTCAAATTTGTGCAATGGACAACAGTTGCTTAACTTTGGGATTTTCACGTTAGCATGGGTTAAGCATTTAGAATTAAGTACAAGGCATAGATGTCACGTCCATTTGGAAATGGATAACCAGTCTTAGTATAATAAGATAGTTTAGTGAGTGTGTATACTAAGATTTTCATTTTAAGCAACAACCACTTCCCTAGCCTACAGTCATCACAACCCCCTAAACCTAAACCAAAGATCTAAGGAAGCAATAAATAATTAAATAGTACTAATGTAAAACCATTTTTCCTCAGGTCCTACGGCTTTTCTTCGCTGATTATCCATTTCATTGCCTTTTCTAAGCCTCTGACACTTCTTAGTAAGCAATTAAACCATATGTGCCACATAGATTTGCAAAATAAGCAGGTATTGAATATACATAAAAAATTGTGTTCATTTATTCTATTTTTTTTCAGTGAGGTTAGACTATTGGTTTTATGCAGACAACTTGAACCCTTTTTGAAAAGAATTATCTTTTTTAGTCCGAAGGGGTTGTTTAGGTTATCTTTCTCACTTGAGGATTTGAAAAGCAATTTAGAATAATTTTTTATTTTTCTTTCTAAGCAAATGATTTTCAAAACTTTTTCAATTTTTCTCCTTTCTAGAGTGGCTTGATATTCTTTCAAATCATTTAAGTTCTTTGCCACCTTTTTCATTTTCATTTTTAAAAAATATTTTCTTCTTTGATATCTCAACTAGAATTTTATGCATTTTAAATTAATTCTTTTCTAGTTTTCCACATGAAGGCATCTCATCAAATGATTCATCACAGGATTTGTCAAGCAAAACAACACATGAATCATTGCATGCATTTATACCATCATCACAAGAAACATTTGAAGATTCATCACAAAATATATTACAGGAATTAACAGATGAATCATCACATGCACTATTAACAGAATTATCATTATGTTCAATATATGATTCGACATGTGACACAACATAACATTCAGCACAGGAATCATCAATCGATTTATCATCAGATTCAGTACATGCTATATAGCAGCATTCACAACAGGGGTGATCAAAAGAGATAGAATGAGAATCATATACCTCACTGACTATAAATGCTACATGCTCATGATTTACCTCCTCCTGATCTTTTGAACTTGGAGCATCCAGAGGAGTGATCTCTTTCTCTTGGGTTTCTCCATATTTTCTTTCAAGTTCATCCCAGATATATTTTGCAGTTCGACATGCCACAAACTCAACAAAAATATCAGAATCTAATGTAAGATATATCATGTCCATGGCATATGAATTTACATGCATCAAATTAATATCATTCTTTACTGGCATACAAATTCCTTTGACAATCACCTGCTAGGCCCTCCAACTCATAGATTTTAGAAATACACACATTCTAATTTTCTAGGTGGTGTAATCGAAACCACAAAACAATGGAAGACTAGTAGGTGACTATCCCTTTCCGAACGGGGATACACCAATTTGAGCCATTGCGATCTTTTTTCAAAAACATTAAAGTCTAGTGCAATGAGACTCTGATACCAATTGTTAGCTTTGGTGTATTCCCAAGAGGGGGGGTGAATTGGAATTTAAAACTTTTTCTCCTAGGTTAAACTAGTTTAGCAACAATACATTCACAACCTAGGTCTATCGACCCAAATGCGCAAAAAAGTATAATATGCAGAATTTAAATCATGCGCATCATTCACACAATAACATACACGTGCGGTAAATATAAAGTGCGGAAATATAAATAGACACACGATATGTTATTGGGGTTCGGCCAACTGTGCCTACATCCTTGCCTCTAGCTCGCAAGCCCGAGGATTCCACTAATTGCTCACTTAACGGGTGGAGCGACACTGATTACAACCAGGTCAATTAGCACTAGGCTGATCTCAACCTTTACAAACTGTCCTTGTGGGGCGGAGAAGACCCTAGGTCAAATTCACAGGGCTGACCTCAACCTGATCCTTTCGGGCTAGATCAAACCCTCTCAGGCCACGCCTAGAAATACAACAGTATTTTTTACAATAAATTGGTACAGTGATTATGCTTTCATGTAAAGCAGATATGTACCCCAATATGCGCAATTACATACACATCAACAATGTAGGTAAATGTAAGCTCAGTGATGTGTATATACGTGCAAATAACACTCAACAAGATATGATCACAATAATGTTCAAGAGTGTTCTAAACAAGCAATACTTTGGAATTTAAGCAAAGCACAAATCAATAGCACATCGGTATTCCAAAGATATCAATCAGATATTCAAACTAGTTCAAGGAGATTTTCTTCAATGAAATAGGCACACTACTAGTTTGAAAATATTTTTGCACAACTGAAAACAAAGCTATTGGACACTTACAATAGCAATGCAAATATCCTAAGCTTACTAGGTTATCCCAACACAAGATTTATAGTATGAAAATCTGTGGGATAAACCTAAGCTAAACTCCCCCAAAAACATTATCTCAATCACACAAGCACATTGGGAGTATTAGCAATACTAGCAATCACAAGCACACTCACTAAGCTCTTACAATACCAAGATTTATCAAAGGAATGAGTATTTGAGGGTATTTGAGTAAAGTGGGATTTTCAAATAGAAAGGATTTTTTGTTAATTTTTTTTGGCTAATCTCTACTTAATTTTGCAAATGAGCCCCTATATGTAGAGAGTGGCAAAAATATAACCGTTGGGGACATATAGGGCATTCTTAAAATTATTTTAAAATGGTTTAGGAAAATTAACCCAACTTAATTAAATTTAACCCCGGTAAAAGCCCGAACAAACTCAGTCAAAAAGGCATTTTTAAATAGTTTGGTCACCCGAGTCTAGGGTCGATTAGCTGAGCAAAAGTCAGAAACATTTGCCGCGCGATTCGGGTGCCCGGTGCTAAGTTCGATTAACCAAATCGACAAATTCGGTCGTCCGAGGCTTGATTTGAACTAAAAAGTTCGGCAGTCCGATTTGGTGAAAAGCACCCTAACAGAGGTTCGGTCACCCTTGGGCGATACGTTCACTCTTGGTTTGGCAGCCCAAACCCAAGTCAAATTGCTGACTTTCCAGCAGTTCGGGCGCCCGAGGAGTTTTGAACTCCTAGGGTTCTGTGATGACCCGAATAATAATTGTATTTAAATGATAAAAAGGAAGGGAAATGGAAACAGTAACAGATGGAGGCAGTCGACGACATTGCACTTTGGGAGTATTAACCGAGGGAAGTCATCAGGTCCTCATCGATGAACACAAGGGATTCATCGACGAGGGTATAAGAGGGCCTCATTGACGAAGCCAAGTTTCATCGATGAGAAGATACCGAGAGAAGATTTTTGGAAGTTTGAAATTCATCAACGAGGGTGTGAGTTCGTCGACAAACTTTTCACAGGACTCATCGACGAGGTGACGTGTCTCGTCGACAAATCTGGCCCTATAAATAGCAAAACTCAAATTTTTAACGCAGAAATTTAGAAAAAAATCACTCTCTCTCTCTCTCTCTCTCTTTCCCTACAATTTCTCTCTCCTCTCTCTTCAATTTTGGCTCCATCATTCACCGAATCAATGATCTGAGGCCACCACAACGCTCCTAGGGAAGTTATCTCTAAATCTGCCAGAACAGATCGTTGGTAGAAGTAAGTTGGAATTCATCATTGAGTTGAGGTAAGACTTTTTATTTGAAATCTGGTCTTTTCACAGTTGAAGGAAATGATGTACTCGAATAAATACTGAAGTTTAGTTCTGGGAATTATCATTTTCAGGGTACTGCTTAGGGTTTCCTATGGGTGTAAGACCAGTATTATAAAGGGGTTTTTCAGTTGCCAGGTAAGGAGATAAATTAAAATAGTTATTTTTCATTGAAAGTACTATTATTTAATAGTAGGATAATTTTCAGAAAGCATGTGATTATATATGAGTATAATTGAGAAAATGTAAGTTTGAGAAAATACTACAATTGTACATGAAATGTGTTTTCAAAACGGAATATATGGTTTCATTTAATTTGTGTGAGATGAATATTATTTTATGTATATATTATACCATGTTAAGTTAGATTTACAATATAAAGCATGTTGATAGATATTTTCAGGAATAACATGATAAACACAGTAAATTATGATTTCAGAATATATGATATGTTTGGCGCAAGGCCGTAATTGATGTTTAGCGCGAGGTCGTACTTACTCATGTTATTCAGCGCGAGGCCGTATTTATTCACGTTTCCGGCGCAAGGCCGTAATTATTATGTTAATGTAAGATTCAGAAAATGCTATTATTTGATTTGTGATAAACATTATATGTTTATATACTATATGTTATCAGAACCCGAATGTTAGTTCAGTTTCAGGAGCACGGTACCGTAGCTTATAGATCAGATATCTATGATTAGATTGGTGCTAACCACCCCACGAGGGGGTGGGAGATGGATAGTCGATGTGGCTTTCAGTGTAGAGTGTAGACGTTTACCTGATAGTCCGGATCAGGGTGTGGAGGGCCCATCGTACTTACAGACATTTTTTACTCGGCAGTGGTCGGCTAGCCATTGTCGAGTCCCGCCTTTGGGCTGCACAACCCGTCATGGGGGGTAATACATGACATCGGCTAGCTATACATTCTAGGCAGTTTTCAGTATTATAGATTATATCAGATAACACATGATTAGTATGATTACTTGAAAGTATGAAATCATATGTTTATCTAATCATATTATGATTTATGGTTATGGTATATGTATTACAACATTAAATATTCATGTTGCCACACAACTGATTTTAATTTATCTACCTTTACTGAGAGGTGTCTCACCCCGCATATTAAATAATTTTTCAGGAAACCCGGAGGGACCGGCGGGTCAGGGCCGCCACTGAGTGAGTTGAGCTTCCCTGCTAGAAGGGTAAGTTCTGATCTAGGATCAGGAGATTTTTGTTGTGAGATCCTAGGTTTATTTTGGTATTTTTGGGAGATTGTATATAAACACAGGTATTTTTGGTCATGTAGTTAACTCTGATGCTTGGATTTTATGGTTACGAAAATGTGATTTAAATTTACTGCTACTTAGGTTTCTGTTGTGTTTTACAGGTGTCCCCGATACCCACGGGTTCGGGTTGACTATTTTATTTATCATGTTTTATTATATGATAATATAAGTAGGTCGTTACAGGTTTAGTCGCCCGACCTCTCATATATTTTTGCAATTTTGCCCAATTTTACTTCAATTAATTCCCCAGATAAAATATGTGATTATGGGGACAATGTGCATATTGTGTAGAAACCTAGGGTCTTTTCAAGTACGCCCAAAAACCTGGCGTCGGTCGACCGAAGGGTGCCCTGAGGTCATTCGGTCTCTATGGTCAGTCTATGACATTTTTTAGCTTACAAGAACCTACATGCATGACGTGCAGAGATTATTACAGATCGTATACCTAGTTACTATTATAGACCCATATTACAATCATTGATTTGACAATACAAATTAAAGTTTTCAGGGTATTCACGCTTTACTTTCATGTGCCATCAATTTGATCTTCCAAATATGGTCCTGCACACAAACTTGGCAATCGTTAAATACCAAGAGTATTTATCATTATCAAAATTGCATGTGATCTATGGGGTCAACAGAAAAGTACCCAGGTAAACTTGGAGTAGTCATCACCTATGACAAAAGCATATTGCTTTCCTCCTATGCTTTGTATTTCTAGTAGGACCAAATAAGTCTAAGTGAATAAGTTCTAAGGGTCTACTAGTAGAAATATGTTTCTTCTTTTTAAAGCTTGTCTTAATTTGCTTCCTGAGTTGGTAAACATCACAAATTTTATCTTTTATGAATCTTGTGCTAGGTAAACCTTTGACTAACTTCTTTTTAGATAGGTTTGATAACAATTTAATGCTTACATGTCCTAGTCTTCTACGCCAAAACCAACTTGTTTCATTCATGGCAGCTAAGCATGTAACTTCTTGAGAAATTAAATTTTCGAAGTTTATGCAATATACATTATTAATTCTATAAGCAGTGAATAAGACTTCATGTTTTCCTGGATTTTCAACTATGAATTTATCTTGTTTAAAGATTATGTCAAACCTCTTATCACTTAGTTCACTTATACTTAAAAGATTATGTTTCAATCCATCTACTAACAAAACATCATTTATAGTTAAGGAAGGTTATTTACTTATTTTTTCAATTCTGATGATTTTACCTTTAGCATTGTCGCCGAAGGTGACATACCCTCCATCTTTTTGCATTAGGGTGGTGAATTTTGTTCTATCCCCAGTCAAGTGTCTTGAACACCCATTGTCCAAGTACCACTTGTCATTTGATGGAGTGGTCTTAAAGCATACCTACAAGAAGGATTTAATGTGTTATTTTTTAGGCACCCAAACCTTCTTAGGTCCTTTTATTTCAAATTTATTTTCTTTGACTTTCCATGCTTTCTTTACTTTAATATTTTTTCTTTTAAATAGGCATTCAAATTTTACATGTCCCTTTTTCTTACACAAGAAGCACGTAATGTGTTCATAGATATTTGTGGAAGATGTGCTTGCGTAATACTTTGATTTCTTCACAAAGTATCTCATATATAGATTCTTTTTGTTCTCAATTCCATTATATCTAATTCCTTCTTTGTCTAATGACATTCTTTGGGTTCCAATCAACTTTTCAACGTTCTCTTTTCCTTTTGTAAAATTGTTGATGGTTTTATCCTTATCCTCAATTTTACTTTTAAGTTCTTTTATTTCTAACTCTTTCTTGCTTTCACCATTTACTTGAAGTTTTACCAACTCTTGAGACATTTTGTTGATTTTCTTCATGAGTTCATCAATGTTTGATTCCTTTTCTTTTTCAACTGGTTTTGAAGTTTCTAGTTGATTTTTGAGTGTTTCCTTTTGTTCTTTCAAAGTTATATACCTTTTAGTTACTTTTATGAACCTATTGTGTAAGGCAAATAATTCAACTTAGATTTTTTTGTATGAAGGCATACTATCACATGAATCGCTACATGATTCATCACTGGATTCTTTAGATAAATTATAGTAGGAGTTTACCTCAGCATTGTGAGCCATGAAGCATATGTTTGTCACTTCTTGTTCACTTGATTTGTTCTCCGATTCACTTGACCTTGTATCATCCCATGTAGCTTTCATTGCCTTCTTTTTCTTCTTCTTGTCTTTCTTCAACTGTGGACAATTAGGTTTAGTATGTCCAACCTTTTTGCAATTGTAACAAGTAGGAGGTTCATTCTTAGTTTCCTTTTCACTTGTTTCTCCTTTTTCATATTTTGCACCTCTAAACTTTCTAGCAAATTTCTTATTTTTCTTGAAGAATTTCTCGAGTCTTCTAGTGAGTAAAACTATTTCATCATCGTCTAATTCATTATCATATTCTTCTTTACTAGAGCTTTCTTTTGCCGCTATAAGGGCTATTGATTTCTTTTGTTTGTTATTTTTAGAATTCCTTTCATTCATAGCCATCTCATAGGTCAGAAGCGATCCAATTAATTCGTCTAAGGAGGTATTTTTGATATTTCTTCCTTCCGTAATTGCTGTGGCTTTAGGTTCTCAAATTGGTGGAAGTTCTCTAAGGATTTTTCGGATCAGCTAATATGTAGAGCAATTTTTCCCTAAGGCAATGAGGAAGTTTATTATATAAGTGAACCTAGTGTACATACTAGTAATAGTTTCATTCGGGTTCATCCTAAAGGCTTCATATTCGCTAGTGAGCATGTCTATTCTATTGTCTCTTATGTCAACAGTTCCTTCATAGGTTACAACTAATTTATCCCATATTTCTTTGGTTGTTTTGCATGCCATGACCCTGTTGAGTTCATTTATATCAAGGGCACAATATAATGCATTTATAACACTTAAGTTTGCTTGTAACATCATATGATCATTGTCGGGCATCCCCTTTTCTTCTTTAAGTATTTCTTTACCATCCACAATTTTAGTTGGGATAAGGTCACCATGTGAGACAACTTTCCATGCTTTCCAATCCATAGTTTGTAGATAGATTCTCATTCTTTGTTTTCCAAAATGTGTAGTTAATCCCACAAAAGATAGGAGGTCTAGTTGAGGATTGACCCTCGGCAAAGGGAGATATGCCTAGGTGTGTCATAGAGATCTTTATATAGCTTCTAAATTAAGATTTGTTATAACCTTACTCTGATACCAATTGAAAAGGAAAGTGTACTCTCAAGAAGGGGGGTGAATTGGGATTTAAAAAAAAAAATTCTTTATAACCTCTTGTATTAATTCTTTCTCAATTCTTTTTAATTTCAGCAATGCTTCCAAGATTTGGCTTTTGAATATAACAACTCACTTAACAAAATAAGATGGATTTCAATATGAAAAGAAATAAAGAATTCAACCAAGCTTCCAAAACTCAGAAATTAAATTAACCACTTTCAATATGAATGAGCTTTGGTTTTTATCAATTAACGAATTAATGAGTCTTGTTTGTTAATCAATCAACGTACTCCCTTATGGTTTCCGCAATAAGTATTGATCAACCAACATACGACCTTTTGGTTTCCGCAATTTTCAAAAGCAAATTAATTTTCAGTAATTTAATATTCAATCCACGCAGTTGATATATATGCAAAAAATTAAATATCCAATCCACGCAGTTTAAGTGTGTAGAAAATTAAAAAGAGTAGCGAAGAGAGTGACACCAAGAGTTTACGAGGTTCGGCTATCCCTGCCTACGTCCTCGCCTTAGGCAACACACCTAAGGATTCCCCTATACCACTCTTTTACGGGTGGAGCAAACCTTTTACAACACTTCTTCAATAGGAAAGAGCCCTCCTCTCCAAGTGATACCCCATGCTCGGTACAACGATTCAACAATCCTGAACTGTCAACAAAATACCAAGAGAATTCGATGTACAAAGACACTCTCAACAAGAGCTAATTAGTACAAGTTTAAAACACACCTATATACTTTAAATCAAAATATCAAATATAGAGAATTTGAAGCTCTAGCAATTTATCACTGTGATCTTCTTTCTTTGGTTAAAAGATTCAGAATTTGTGTGCAAAGATCGATAAGAAAATATCAGCAAGACTCGGTAGAAACTTCAGCAAGTTTGTGAGTAAGAGAGCTTTTGAAGATTATGAGCAATAAGGCTTGATTGCTGGTTTTAATTCTTGATGTGTAAAATCCTTTGTCTGGGGGAGTATTTATAGAGTGTAGAAAGTGTATTTTGTGTTCCCCAAGTGGCTTGGAATGTTTCCCAAGTTTTCATAATGTTTAGAATTCAAAAACTCAATTTTGGAAACTTCCTGTTACTTTTAAAAATTTGAATTTCGAAGGGTCAGTTGACTGGACTCAAGAGGTCAGTCACATGGGCCTTTAAAAATCAGTGAAAATTCAAGGTCAGTGTAGGGTTAGTTGACTGGGCTCGTCAGGGTCAGTCGACTAGGCCTTTACTATCTGTCTAATTTTGCTCTGTATAAATGTTCAATCGACTGGGTCAACAAGGGTCAGTCGCCTGGACAGTGAAAAAAATTGTTTTTCAATTTGTTTCCAAAATCTTTTGTGCTCTTTTATACTTTTCAAAACACTTTGAAACTCTTGAAAATATTTTTCAGGGTTTTTCAAAATATGGTCTCTAAGTCAATGATTTATCTTAATAAGCTTCAAATAATCCATATTGACTTTTGAATGAAGTACTTACATAAAGACTTTCTTAAGACTTAAAAACATTCTAAGCTCGGAGTCTTCATGTTTGTCTTTTGTTGAGTCCATCTTAACTTTGAGCTTCAATACTCTTTTAAACTTTCATCAAATCATCTTTGAATTTATGCTTTCATACTCTTTAAACTTTCATTTTTCAACTCGTCCTTGGAATGTAACCTTTCAATAAGGCTTGTGATCACTTAATCTTGAACTTATATACTTGATTCCTGAAACATCATCACTTTAACCAAAACATGTTAAATACCCTTGATTTTTTATCATCAAAATAAGATTCGTAAGTCATGTTAGGCCAACAAAGATGCTGGACCATCCATCATTTTTAAAGAAAAAGATGATGGACCATCCAACTTTTTTTAATACAAAAGATACTAGATGGTCTAACGTCTTTTAGTCTGGGAGAGGCACACATTATTTGATGCATGCCAGCTAGAAAACATTGGATCGTCCAAAGTTTTTTGCTATGGTATTTCTCATCTCCCTCCTTCCTTTTTCTTTGCTAAACACAGAGCATGCCAAAGGTGGTTTAGGAGATGAAAGGATGAGTTGATGGCCGAACGATCTGACAACTTTACAGGCGACCGTTGTTTCGGATTGGAGAGCCGACCATTGTGAGACAAAGCCAAATCCGAACGTTGGGGAAGGTATTATATAAATGAGGGAGATGAGGTATGTCTCCTACATTTAAACATTCATCTTGTTATGTTAATATTTGTTATTTTGAGTACAAATTTGTGTTAGTTTGTGGTAAAAATTAGTATTTGATACCTTGAATTTGATTGTATTGAACCAAATTTGGTGGTTTAAAGCATAATTTGGGAACCCCCAATTTGAGGTTAGGGTTTATTTAATGTCTTGATTTGTTCATATTTAACTTATTTGAATTTGTTCTTGATTTCATGTCCAATTTGTTCTTGTCTTCAATTTGAATTTTTTTGTTGTTGTTAGTTTGATTTTTCCTCTTTATGTTTTGGTTTATTAAATTTCTCATTTTAAGTCTCCTTATGCTTATTTTTTGTTAAATCATATAACAGAAATAGTGCTTATTTTATTCTGCTTTTCCATGCAAAAGTTGTGTTTGATTCTTTGAAATTGTGGAAAATATACCATGCAAAATTATCTACTTTGAAGATGTGTTTGATTCTTTGATTCTTTTAATATGTGATGTCCTTTATTTAGGCTTCCTCTATCTTTCTTGAGTTGATTGATTGTATGAGTTTCAAAGATTATAAAAATTCTTATCACACTCTGAATATTTAAATAATTTGATTGTCCAAAGTAAAAATAAAAAATAAAAATTCTCATGCAATACCTTCACATGAATTATAATGATTTAAGTTTTAAATTTATATTAACAATAGTTAATAAACTTCATTTTTTTCCCATCCATATTCTTATAAACAAATTCTTCTAATAACACATCTATTCTTTTTGTGAAATTAAATTATTTATAAATCAATGCATAATTTAATGAATTTATTTTTTTATTACTGCCAATACATATAATTCTTTATAATGAAAGGATTTTGTACATTGATTTATTTATTTATATACATATTATTTTACTTTGGATATACTGATTTCAGAGTGCCCTCCAATAGGTAGCCATCCAAAATGCTCTCCAAATCTTGTTCGCTTGGAGACCCAAACTCTTATATATGAATCAAGATTAGAGCCAATAGCTCAAAGGCTCAATTGCTATTGTTTATTTTATATTCAACTTGTTAATTTTTTTTTTTAAAAAAAAGATTTACTTAATGCCTTTCACAAAACTTCACTTATATGCAAAAGACATACTTTTATGATGAACACACACACATACACACACATAGTAATTTTTTTATCTGCACTCAATCATCCAATTTGGTGGTAAATTACTTAATATTTTTTGAGTCACATGTGACATCGTGAAAATTAATTTTGACAATTGAGTTGAAGGTTATTCTTAGTTTTCTAATCAAATTTAGGCTTATCTAATGACTGGCTAGGTTCCCTTTTCATCTATAGCCCAATATTCACTTTTCATCCATTAAGGCATATTGACAAGCGAAGGGGTAGGATTTAGGGAAGGGGTATGATATAGGGAAGAAACCAGTTGGTTCGAAGGGGTAGGATTTATTAACATTGAATAACGAAAATTAGATGTGCTTGCCTTTTAATTAAGGACTCCTTGGTGGGGTGTCTGATGACAACAATCAAATCCACATATTATCTTGAACACCAAAAACCCAAAGCTAAAGACATCATATTTTATAGAGTACAACCCATCCATTGCGTATTATGGGGACATGTAGTCATATCATATTAACTGTTCAAAATAGTTTGTTGTTTTCTTTATAGATTTCAAAGTAATACAAAAAAAAATTCCAATTATATGAGCCTCATAAGTAGACATTAATCCACACATTATACTTTTGTTATGTGGATTTTATGATGTAAATGTATTAAATAAATTTTGTTCTATATTGTACATTGACATAATAGAGGAGGTAGATATGATCTCTCCAGATCCTGCAGTATGGGGATTGGTGAGGTCTGGATTGAGGATTGTCCATAAGGATGAACGACAGACACGTGTACCTCGACTTGACCTGTGATACCCTGTGGAAGAAAGGTTTAAAATTATTAGATGTTACTACCCATATCAACAAGGTGTACCTTTATTTTCGGGAGCCTTTCCATAAGAACTTCATGGTTAAGCGTACTTGACTTGAAACAATCTTGGGATGAGTGACCTTCTGGGAAATTTTCTTAGGGAGTGTGTGAGTGAGGACAAAACACACTGAAAAGGACACGCGTTGGTTTGTGGCGTCTTGAAGCTGCTCCAGTGAGTTGCCTATTGTGTAAAGTGAGTACGTGCTTGGCCCGTTAACACGATATGCATGTTCGACAGGAGCTAATATTGCGGAGTTGTCCATTAGCAGACCGTATGTTGGAGATGTTCCTTCATCCTCTTGCCCTTTAGGTTTAAGTACCTCGTACGACTCTCCTACCACCTCATCCATGTCATTTCTGTTGGACGACAGTCTCGATGCTAAGGATGTGGATGCCCTAGTCATGCCACCTCGTTCTCATCCAACATCATTATATGAGTCATCTCCCCATCTACTTCATATAAATGATGATGTAGTACCTTAAGGCGGAGATGGTAGACCTATCGGACGACAATGAGGTAGGAGACTGGATGGAGATGACCAACAAGGAAATGACAGACGTAAACGACAGCCATCCCAACACCAGAAACCACTTGTGTGTGGCACTTGAGTAGTCATTGTTATATATGTACTTTACAACCTATATTGTGTTGTATATGAGCCTGATTCTTATGTTTTCATGTGTATGACCTCAATGCATTATTTTTGTATAATTGGGGATGTTTATTTGTTATTTTCTAATATGTATATGTAATTGGAAAATACTATTGGCATAGTCACAATGTATGCAGTTGTGTATGAAAGTTGTAAAAATAATGTTATCGATTGTCGATGAAAACTGTTTTCTTTGAATAGTTACAAGCATGGATGGATATAATCAATTGTAAGAGGAGATTTTGCCGATTTTTTTTTTTTTTTTTTTACAGTAATTCGATGTAGTATGAATGTAGACAGTTGTGTATGAAATTTGTGAAAATACTATTATCGATTGCCAATTAAAACTGTTTTCTTTGAATAGGTGCAAACATGGATGAGTATACTTGATTTTAAGAGGACACTTTGCCGAAAGTTTTATAGTAATTCGATGTAGTATGAATGTAAATAGTTGTATATGAAAGTTGTGAAAATACTATTATCAATTGTCGATGAAAATTGTTCTCTTTGAACAGGTGCAAGCATGAATGTGTATACTCAATTTTAAGAGGAGATTCTGCCGAAATTTTTACACATATATCATCATGGTTTTCCTAGACAAAATTTGATGTCATGAACATGTTGGATTTCATGAAAATAAAATGTTGATGTTGATGGTGGGTACATGATGCTTTGTTTCGATTTTCATGATGATGTATGTGTGAAATACGATGCAAATGAAATGATATATGGAGGCACTAATCTTAAATTAAACTAGATGCAAGTGACAATTCTATGCAAATGAAAATGTCAGACTTAATGTAAATGATTTACTTAATGTAGATGATGTTAAGTTGTTATTCTTGAATGGATGAATTAAATGTAAAGTGGATCTACAATTTCTATTTTAAAGGGGCCTTTCAAGGACTTCATAAGAAAACCATGAATTATGAAGGTACATCCTTTGATACTTCCAGCCTAAAAAACGCAGGACTATCTAACATCTTTTGTTTAAAAAAAGTTCAGCATTTTTTATGTGTTGAGAAACTTCAAAATAAATTTGAATTATTAAATTGGAGCATGCAAAAAATACTGAATGGTTTAACATTTTTTGCTAAAAGATGCTGCCCTAAATAGCGTTATTTAATAAAAGACGTTGGGCTGTTAAACTCTTTTTTTTTTTAAATGCTGAATTATCTTTTATTTAAAAAAGATGCACAGAGAAATAAAGTTTTCCTAAACTTTTCTTAAATATTTTTAAATAAAATAAAATTAAAAGGGGAAAAACTCGGATTTTTAATGCCAAACATCACGAATTTTGGAGCTTAATCTAACCAGTTCTGATTGGACTTTGCTTCGTTCATCATTTGCTTTTGTCTTTCGAGAATGGATGCATTGGGTGGTTGCGGCGGCAGCCACGGCGGGTGGTGGTGGAGCTGGCGCCGGAGAAGGCCCCGCCCATTTCGTTCGCAGCAAAGACAATCCAAAGCCTCCGGGTCTGTAGAGGCTGCCGGAAACGATGGTCACCGGTTCCCCTTCAAGCAAGCGCTGACGGCGGGCTCTCTCGCTCTCACTGGAGACACCATCGCTCAGCTGAGAGAGCGGTGGATGAGAAGAAACAGTTCTCCCAAAATTGATTCTCTTTCTCATTCTGACGATTCCGTTAATAAGGTCAGTCATTGTTACAGCTCTCACTCTCTCGCTCATTTTCTGTTTCGGACCCTTGTTTTTTGTGGATGAGAAAGCTGAAGAAAACAAAAGCCTATGGAACTTACATTTTACGAATTGAAAAAACTGAAGCATTTGACTGTCTTCAACTAAGATAAATGGGGGAAGAAAGGATCCTCAGTAGTTAGGTGAACTTACAATCGTTGTTGTAGTTATTGTTTTAAAAGAACAAATATTGTAGCAATCTGTGTTCTTAAAGGCAAGTACATTCAAAAGCCAACCAGATAAAACACCTTAGGTCTAAGCTTTTCAGATGTATTAAAGGATGTCAAGTAATCTTTGATTTTCTAATTTTGAGTATATTTTGAAAATGAGAGAGTGACATAAAATGAAACAACAATGAAAGATTAGTAAAGGTTGAGAAACTCCAATTTGAATGCTTCAGCCTTCAAGATTGATCAAACATGTCAAATAAGACAGAAGGAGAAAGAATTGGGATTATGATAATTTGTTTTGATGTGCCAAGCAAAGCAAAACCTATGGCTGTTTCACAGCATAAGATGATGAATGAAAGGTGACATGTAGCCCTTTGTTGTGCTACACTATGAACCATGTAGCTTTCTTTCTTCTTAAGGGAGTAGGGCAGTGCATATCCAGAAATCACGGTTAAAGGGTGCCCAATATATATAAAAAATTGTTTTGAGATAATTATAATTATTAAAGCTTTCATCAAGTTTTAACCTAATTATTAACTCTATTAAGACATGAGGATTAAGAGGACATTTTGCTCATTAGAACCACAAGCAAATATATCCAAACAAAGGTAAAAAAGTTTAAAAAAGTACGAGCATGGAGAGTGACAGGCACTGTTGTGGTGCGCCACAATACAGGGGGCAGCAGGAGAAAACTAAAGTATGGGGTAAAAGAAGGTGATAGGGCTGTGAGCAGTTGGGAGATAAACTAAAAGTAGGACAGCCACAAAAGAAGACCAATCAAATATTGAAAGCAAAATTGCCCAGCCATTTAGCTCATAAGAAAATGGAGATAAAATTTAAAAAAAAATAAAAACCATAGGACAAGTTTGATGATATTTTCTGTTTTCTCCTTAAATTTCAAATAGTAATTATGTAAAACTTAAATGGTAGCTTCATGCTTTTCTCTATGGAATCATAAATAATGAAAAACTTAAAATTTTTGAAGTTTTCAACGATCAAAGCAAACACTGGTAATTAAGAGGAAATTTACAAAAAAAAAAAAAAACATGGGAACGTGTGCAAATTGCAATCCTAGTTGCTGATGTGTAAAAAAAAGTATTGCAACATGTGCAAGTTGCAATTCCTCAGTTATAGATGCACTCAAATAACAATTTAATCCCCACCCAACAAAGATGGAGTTTTATTCAGAAGGGAATAAAATAGAGGCTGGGCATACAAAGTGCAAAATGAAAGGCTGAGGAAAAATCTTGGGAGCTTTGGGGGGAAGGGGTGGGGACTCCAGCCCCCCCTTACATCTGCTCCTGAAGTAGAGCATTTGGAGCTTGATACACTAGCAATGATGCTGTATATATTTCATAACTAATAAATCCTGGAAGTACAATTTTTCCTTTTAGAGAAATGGAATTGGAAAAGAAACTTGACTTTGACCATTGAGATTTTATTTATCTCTAAGATACCAACAAAGATTTGTTGAAGTAATACTTTTGTTGGTCAAAAGCATGTAACTTGATGGTTGTGACTAGCCACTCATTATAGCGCAAGAAAATTCCTCCATTTTGAGGTTATGTCCAGCTTTATTGGGATGTGAATCTGGAACCTAGCTGCCCTGTTATATGAAGTTTCTGTGAACAAGTGAACTAATCAATGGGTAGTAGATACCTATATTTTCTCAGTCAGAGGCTGATACATTTCATCTTGCCTATATGACTGATACATTTCATCTTGCCTATATGAAAGGTATCATTAGGAAGAATTGGCATTCATTGTAATGCAGTCCATTTTTGTTAAAAATATTTATTTTTATATGTTTCATGATGATATAAATGCTGACATTGTATCACTTTATTCTATCCATTTGTTGTGATTAGGAGCAAAAGAAATTAGAATGCTAAACAGGACATGAAGCTAATGTAAAAAATAAAGAAAATTCGGTCCTAAGTTTTTATTGGGCTATTATTAATTTATTATCATGAGAATTTCAAATTGTCACTAGTTGTAGCCTAGATCATAATGAAACATGCTTGCACAAATTTGGGCCATTGAAAGAGTTAATACCACCAAGAAGGATAACTGCTACTTTCATATGTAAGCTCTGTATTGAAATAACACCTGTGGGGGTATCAAACTATTATTTTTTCTAACTTGGGAATCAAATGCAAGCTAGTACAAGACCAAACCTTCAAATTTTGGAGTTTTCCCAATGAATAGAGCAATTGATCTTATTTTCAGTCTTGCATGCAGATTTGAAATCAATTAGAAGATAAGATTATAGGAGGGACTTCTTGACCTATGGCTTGTATGGTCTATACAAATTATGCTTCCAAAATTGTGGCTAGCAGTTTCAAGTTGATTGCAGAGGCTGCTTTGACCCTACAAAGACAGGAAGATTTTCTGTGGTTGTCAAGGCTGATTTCCATTTTAAAGGAGTTTCAAAGTCCTCATAGTATTTATTTTCTGCTACATTTCTAGCAGTTGGAGTGCATTGCAGAAGTAGGAGTAGTAACATAGGAGGAGAAACCAATAGAAGGAGTTAGTTCTAAGTTTCTATCTTTTGCCTTAGCAAGAGATAAGTTAAGTGGATGCGAAGTATATGTTGTTTAATAGTTGTATGTTTTGTATTGATTAAACAAAAATAGGTTGAGTTAATACCAAAAATAAAAGCTATCGTTTTGGGTGTGCGTCTAGAGAGGGGGGGTGAATAGATGTTCCTGGAGGATATTGAAATTTTCTACAATCACAAAAATTCTTTGGCAAGAAGTAAGACTATTATATCACAATAAATTTCAAAGCAAATAAATACATACAAGCAAAGTAGATGAGATAAGGAGAAAAGAGCTTAACACCGCGATGTTAACATGGTTCGGCATGGTGCCTACGTCCACGCCTTGAGTCCAACTCAAGGATTCCCAAATCAACTAAATGATCTCCTATCAAGACCGAGAAGCCTTTGCAACAATGGAACCAATCCTAGCTGCTCACCAAGAGCTTCAACCAAGGTGTTCACCAAGAATCACCTTACAATGGCTCACAAAGAACCTCCAAATACAATGAATCAAATAGCCAATAGATACAACACGAAATGCTCCTTTTTGAGCTGATATTACACAATGAAATCCTCACACTACTCTCTTTTGCAAATGATGTATAAACAAGAATATAGTGCAAGAGAGCTTTGAGCAATATGAACCCTAACAATGAATGCTTCAAGTAATATTATCAACAATCAATACTCAATCAATCTCTTTAATGAATGCTAATGGGTCATATTTATGGCCAAGGAGACGAGCAAGTCGCTGGCTAGCTGTTGGGCATTAATGGAGACAAGACAAAGCAAAAACTAGCCGTTTGTCGCGTATTTATTACAATCTGCCGCAGTCACTAGTCGACGAGTCGCACACACACACACACACACGTCAACAAGTGCCCTATTCTCGTCGACGAGTCTCCTCTGCAAGTCTCAGGTAGGCCTCTAGATCTCCTAGTCGCCGAGTCACCTGCATACACTAGTCAACGAGTGCCCTGTTCTCGTTGATGAGTCACCTCTACAATCTCAGGTTGGTTTCAGGATCTCCTAGTCGACGAGTGCCCTGCACTAGTCGATGAGTCCCTGTTTTACTACACAAATTAGTCTCTAAATGTATTAGGACAAGTCCAAATGAAGTGTGTTTGTTCTAATTATAATCCAACCTTGTCCAAATGTAGTTTTGACCAAGTATAAGATGTCTAGTTTATAAAACATGTTTGAAAACTTGTTTTGACATCTTATGCAATGGTGTGACTCGGTATGCATGTATTAACTCGGTTTTAATGTTCTAAACTAATATGAACTAGATACACATGCATTTGCTTAGCTTTTGCAAAGTATTCTTATACACATCACATGCACAAGAGTTACAAAGCAGTTCCTACCTCTCACACAACCCAACAAAAACAAACAAAAGTCTTCATATATGCTTTGGTTGGTTGTGCTTCAGGTGTCATGTATGTTCTTTGGTTACGACCTTTGGTTATGACCTTTGGTTATTGCTTCTTCAGTCATTCATTTGCTCATTGCCTCATCAAGACTTGTTTGATCATAATGCTTTGCTTTGGTGTTGATCTGTATACCTGAACTTAACTTGGGAATATAAAATAGGTAACTTGAGGGTCACCAATGGGTTGTTATCATCAAAACCAATTGGAATGAGATACCTTGGCCACTAGGGCTAACAAAAGCTTTTACTTGGTTGGTTGTGCTTAACAAAATTAATACCAAAAACTTGCTGCAGATTAGGAGGCCTTTGAAGGCTCTCTCTCTCTAGATGTTTGCGTGCTGTATTGTAGGGATTCCAAAACAGCTTCCCATCTCTTTTTGCATTGTGATTTTGCATGGAGGATATGGAACAAGCTGTTTGGTATTATGGAAGAGAGTTGGGGTTTGCCCCTATTCAGTGGAAGACCTGTTAGACATCTCGTTCGTTGGCTTTGAAAGAAGGAAGGATAGGGCAACTCTGTGGAAGTGTAGCAAGTTTTCAGTATTATGGGTTTTATGGTTGGAACATAATGCACATAATTTTTCTGGGAGAAGTTAAAATTGTCATTGGTGTTGGAAAAATCATTTTTGGCTTCTTGCCTTCTTGATGGCGTGTCAGGTTTGGAATTTTTAGGATTAAATAGGGATTGGAGGAACTGGTTGGCTTGATTTTTGTTGTTTTAGTTTTTTTTCTAGTTTGAACCAGATTCTTTTTTCTTTTTTTTTCGGGAGATTTCTTTATTATTCTCCCTCCTAGTAAATCCTTACCCTATTAATGAAATCTCTTTTGCTATAGAAAAAAGGTAGAAATTGTTAAGTCAATATTGTAAAGATCTTTGAGAACAATTGGTGTGGTGTAGGGTGAAGGTAACACATTATTTGGACTAATGTTATTGGAGTTTGAGATTATTATTATATGGTTAACTCAAATGGAATTGAGTGAGCTTGAAGGTTCAAAATTTTTATTTTTTCATTTGGATTCTCATTTGCAGGTGTTTAATTCATCTTTCATGATCATAACATGTTTATTTATTTTTTAAATCATTGGAAAAATACTAGCATTTAAAAAGAAACAAAAATGAGGTGAATTTGGGTGCTTGTGCCAAGTGCAGAGGGCGCGACTGACCCTCTCCTACGAGCAGCACTTGGCAGTTGACTGCCCAGTGCGTACCTAAGGTGGTTGACCAGTTGTTCTGTGGTTGGTTTTGTTGGTTTCACACAATAATGACAAGTATGGTGATAACTGCTCTCTTAGGATGTTGACCAGCTCCACGACTGTAATTCCAATGGGCAAAAATGGACTGCTTGGACTATAAAACCTTAAAATAAGCTCCCTAAGCCTCAAGAAACACTATTTACAGTCTTACTTTTCAACATCTAAGCTATTCTTCTCCTAACCTCTCTATATTCTCTCAACATGCTTAATTATATATTTAAAGATCATTTTCAGAACTCTTGTGCCATTTTTTAATTATTTTTCTTGTATTAAAGCTTCAAATTTACGCAACGCCTTGTGATGAATTATTTCTTGCTTTCCATTCTTCTCTTTTGTAGACATTGTAGGGTTGCCTTGCCTCTATATAAAGCAATGGAAGTGAAAAATTTTGTGGATGGTGGGACCTCAATGTGGTTGAAGCCTTGAGAGAGTGGATGTAGGTTTGGGATAGCTGAATCACTATAAAAGAGTCTGCAATTCATCTGTCTTATTCTCCTTAAACTTTTTCTATATTGTGTTTGTGTGTCTTCACCTATTTGCACAAATTGAATTAGTTGGTAAAATTTATTTGGGAAATTCATCACCCTCTTGGGTTGCCATTTGGGATGACAGTTAAAGATTATTTTTTTGTTTATACAATATGTTTTCTTAGGATGTCATGAGCACCCTTCTTTCAAACCATGATTGGCTTCGAGCACTCCGGATGGCTTCCTATGGGTTTCTTTTCTATGGCCCTGGTTCTTATGTGTGGTACCAGTACCTTGATCGATCTTTGCCAGCACAAACAGTGGAGAACCTATTGCTGAAGGTATGGTTTCTTTCATTTTCTCATTAATTTTTTTAAAAAATAAAGATAATGAACTTGAAAATTTTGAAGGAATATTTTTTTTTTATTTTTTATTTTTTTGGACACCAACAGCCCAGTAGCTTAGTGGTACTGCTGCTATCCCATTGAAGAAAGTATAGGAGTTTTAAGGAATTCTTTTAGGCATCCCAATGACAGATAAAACAAGGTTTTGAGGGGTCGCCTTGCCTATTGACTAGGCATGGGTTCTTAACTCCTAATCCATCCTTAAAAGGCAAACCCCAAATCCTCTGACCTGAAAAGATAAAGCTGCACTAAACTATATATTTTTTAATTTGATTTCCTTGCAGGTACTGTTAAATCAAATTGTTCTTGGTCCTTCTGTGATTGCTGTTGTATTTGCATGGAACAATTTGTGGCAAGGGAAACTTTCACAGCTTCCAAATAAGTACCAGAAAGATGCCCTTCCCACACTTCTTTATGGTAAACAACTGTTTGTAGTAGCAGTCTTTATTTTAAAACTTACTATAGCAGTAAACATTGGGTTGTTTTTTTGGGACCCTGGCTTCACATTTCATGTGATTCTAATTTTGTTTACTAACTCTTGTGCAGGATTTAGGTTCTGGATTCCTGTCAGTGCATTGAATTTTTGGTACATTTTCCTGCTTTTCCTTTTTAAGTAGTTAATGTAATAGGCCTCAATATGAAAAGGTTAGGCATTGGTTCCAAAATTGCTGAAATGGATTTTATCTTCTTTCCCGCCTTCCCTCCCTCCTTGATCAAATTGCATACGCATAAATCCTAAATCAATTAGACATTTTTCCTAACTTCAAAACTGTGGCTTGGCCAGTTGGCCTAAGTTGACCTACACTGTCAATTCTGTTCGGACCAAGAACCTCACTGTAAAGAAGTTAAGCTTCACTTTCAACCACTATTTTTGGTGGTCATTTGGGGAATAGCATTGTAATTTTGTAAGAGTAAATATATTTTTTCTTTGTTCAGTAATTGTCCTTTTAGAAAATTTACTAGAACATTCAGATCATTGCATTCAACTTGGGGGTTGATTTTATACTTGACAGTGTCAATTGCAGACTTGGGAACTTTTTTTCCAGGAGGGGCAAGATCCAAACATATGCACAGTTTGTTTGATAAATATAATTTAATATAAATAGAAAATAATAGTAATTCAAATGAAATTCAATTTTAATGCAAACCATCATATAATACAAACTGACAATTACTTTTTCATGCTTAGAGACTACCAAGTAATAACAATCATATTCACAATATCTTATCAAAAAGAAACTACAATGATTTTAAAGTTGGAGAAATGTTAAGCAGCAGCAGCCAGTATAGCCGGATTAGAGGCTCAAAATGAGCTGTGCAATGCATGTTATAATGGTCCGACTATTTTCACACCTTTGTGAAAGGGCCGTGTGGCGTTACTAAAGCACTCTTGCTTAACTGACCAGCCTATCGTTTACCAACATTCATCCACGAAACACTTTCATTAGCATTCAATCAAATGACAGCGGAAGGGAGACAAGTAGGCTAAACACGTTGATAATAGCTAGTAAGTTTTACAAGACTGATGAATACTCACCCTCCCCTAAAGAGGTTTTTATGTAAATATCATCTTGACACTAAGAAACATCAAAGTGACCAAGGAGTCATACTGCCTTATTTGGCATACAAAGAAACTACTAACAGAAAATAATTCTACACTAGTATTTACATGATGGAAACTCATCCTAAGCACACGAGACAAGTGGTCACAAGCAAGCATAATGCCCTGAACAAGCTTAGCTTGTGGTACTCCCCCACTTATGCAGTCGACGTCCTCGTAGACTTTGGCGCTAGGTGCACTTCTACTTTTGCCACGAACGGTCGCATATGTTTCGCATAAATCCAACTGCATTCTTCATCACCATGGCCTTTCCACTTCACTAAGAACTCCTGCTGCTTCTTCCTTGAGGATATGAACTTTCTGTTTGTAAGGATATCTTCAGCTTCACGTCTGTCAGGTGGCACTATCTTCAACTCTGCTCTGTTTGTTTGACTTCTGTTGAGATCATCGGTGTTGGCGTTGAACGGCTTAAGGCAGCTGACATGAAACACATGATGCACTTTCGTCTGGTTGAAATGTTGCAGTCTTCTCCCCTGATCTGCCCACTTCTTCATCTGCTTAGAAGCTTTCTCCATATAGGCTCAGACGATCTTTGCATTCCGTCTCCATTCTCTGGTAAAGATGAACGCCCTGGGACTTTGCTATGTATGACTCGCCCACTGTGTGACGTAACAATGGTTGCTGGTCTGTAACAAGCTCAAAAGGGCTCTTATTGGTTGTTGAGCTCCTTTGGGCATTGAAACAGAACGGAGCCATATCAAGTAGTTGCACCCCATTCCTCTGGTTGTTGTTGACGAAATGACTCAAGTACTCTTCTAGTAGCCCTCTAAATCTCTCCGTCTATCTGTCGGTGAGAACTCGAAGAGATGTCAAGATGTTACCTAAAGATCTTGAAAAAATCTGTCAAGAAGTTGTCAGTGAATATTAAATCTTGGTCGCAAACAATATCTTGGGGAACACCCCAATATTTCACAACATTCGTAATGAATAATTGTATCGTCTCCTCTACCGAACAGTACTTTGGTGCGGCCATGAACGTACCATACTTTGAAAACCTGTCCACACCCGCAAGTATAGACCCTGCATCTCCCACTCTGGGTAGGTTGGTGACGAAGTCCAAGGAGACCCACGACATGGATGGTACTAGTATGGGCTCCCGCAGCCCTACACTCTTCTTCTGCTCTCCCTTGTCTTGTTGACAAGTGAGACAAGTTCAAGTATAATGAACCACATCATCTCGCATGTGTGGCCATTAATAACTTTACTTCAGTAGTCTTGTCATTGGAGTCATTCTCCACGAATACCTCTCAACGAACTTCTTGTAATAGTTAGTAAGGCCAAAAAAGGAATGCAACTACTTCACTGTCGTGGGGATCTTCCGTTCTTGAATCATCCTTACCTTCTCCATATCCTTTCAGATACGACCTTGTTCAACCACATGACCAAGGAATTTGTTGCTCCGTTAAATGGAAGAGCACTTCTCTTTCTTCACATATAGATTGTTTTCTCTCAGCCTGTCAAATACCTTCCATAGATGCTCTTCATGTTTCCTCTGAAACAACATCGATGCTCCCAACAGTGCTTTGGAAGGGCGAACACATCCCGCTTCCAATTCATCAAGATGTTTCCCTAACTCTACTATCTTTGGAGGCGCCATCCAACATGGCCCTATAGGAGGTGGTTTCATTCTTGGCAACAACTCGAACTCATGCTCCACAGTCCATCTTGAAGGCTAATTGTGAGGCAGTTCATTCTGTAACACCTCGTTGTACTCATCCAACATCGCTTGGATGGTCGTAGGTACAGCTCTTTGCCTATTTCTTCATCTACCACCACCGTGGTTAGATGTGTCTGCTCATCCTTTCTCAATCCCTCATTGAGTTGTATGGCTGAAAGGGACTTCCCATCATCTCCTTTTGTTGCAACAACTTGCACTATGCACGAGTGATCTCTCATCAAACATAGGAAACCAACCGAAGGCATCAACACTGCCTTCATCTCCCTTAGGAACTCCATTCTCAAAATGACTGGAAAGTCATCCAATGGCACCACTGTGAAATTCAAATGACCTTCCCACTTTCCAAGCTTCACAGTCACTTGCTTAGCTACTCCCTGAGTAGGCTAGGCTATAGAATTAACTGCTTTCATGCGTCCTGTATCCTTCTTCAAGGATAAGTTGAGTCTCCATGCTTCCAATTGCGAAACAAAATTATGAGTAACCCTCATATCTACCATAGCACCGGTACTCTTTCCATTGATCCTCAAGTCCACAAACATTAACCCTTTTGCTCGTGTAACTTTCGAAGCTTTTGCCTACTTTTCCAATGCGTTCACCTGCCACATTGCATTCATCCTCGAGGTATCATCCTCTTTCTCCTCGCTTTCCACCACTTGACTCGAAGTGGAAGCTTGTAAAGCATTGAGTAATCCCTTGTGTGGACACTCACTCTATGAGGCCCTTGACATAAGAAATATGAAATTTTCCTCTTTCCATTAGGTGTGTTGATTCCTTTAGATGACGAAGCTTCCGTTGAGGTTGATGCTTTATAGTTGGCTCCCCCACTCTTGGGTTTGCCTTTCTTGAAATATTTTCCACTGTTTCCCTCTCCGCCCAGCCTTTTGGACAAAGTGGTACTATCACTAGCGTAGTCAGTCAAGCGTCCTACAGCAGCTTGTGCAGTAGACAAGTCTTGAAATCTTTGCCTATGAAGTTCAGTTCTTGCCCACAGTTTCATCCTCTTTAGAAAATAGAACAGCATGTCCTTCGACATGTCCCTGATATCCAACATCAAAGCATAAAATTGTTTCACTTATTCCCTGATTGACCCAGTATGCTTAAGGCCTCTTAGCTTTCTCCTAACATTATACTCAATGTTCTCAGGAAATAATTGAGCCTTGAGCTCTCTCTTCAAGTTTGCCTAACTATCCACTACATAGCGTCCATTTTCAATCTCATTGTACTTGGTACGCCACCACAGTTTGGCGTCACCTAGGGGTGAGCATAATTCGGTGAAAACTAAATTAACCAAATTAACCGGCCAAAATTGGCCGGTTCCGTTCGGGTAAAAATCCCGGTTCGGTCGGTTCGGTTATAATTCTACAAAATTTCGGTTAATCGGTTTCAGTTTGGTTAAGGGTAAAAAAAATTTCGGTTAACCGATTAACCGAATTACTAATTAATTAGATTTTAAATATAATTTGTGAATATAAATTTTGCTTATACAAGTGCGTTAAGGAGTTTAATTAACCTATTTGGACTCTTTGTTATAAAGTAAAATATTATTTTCATTAATAAAATTAATAAATAAGGTATTTAATTAAGTTGGATTTGGTTTTAAAAAAAATTTATAATTGTATTATATTTCTAGCAATTAATTTTAAATGATTTCGGTTAAAATCGGTTAACCGAATTACCCGAATGGGCAATTCGGTCGGGATTGGTTCGGTGTCCTTCTTCAATTCGGTTGGTTCGGTTAATGGTATTATTTAACCGAATTTTTCGGTTAATTCAGTTAATTACCCGAATTTAACCGAACGGACCGTTTGCTCACCCTTAGCGTCACCAACCAAGTACATGGTCGTAGTATCCACCTTCACCTGTTCTGAGGCCATACTCACAGCGCGTAAGTACTACTCCACATTGAACAAGAAGTTGTCCAACTCCTTGGAATCATGGACACTCCCATATGTTTTGGGTTCTGGTACCTTGGTCTTGCTAACTCCCGGAGTGTTGAAGTTCCCCATAGCAAGAACCTTTAGATTCATATTTGCATCCATTCATAATTACAAAGTTTCCATTGTATGCCGAAAGTCCTCTGACCTGTCGCCTATCAAACTTGTTTGATGCTTTTGTGATCCCATCACTTCATCAACAAGTTCCCTCATTTGGGCCACCTTCGCGGTCACAGTGTTGGCTATTGCCTCAGCCCGTGCTTCTAGCATGTTGATTCTCCCAACATTGTTTGGTGCCATGGTCACTTACCAAAGCTTTCCAAATCCCACAACGAAGGTAACTGAATTCCCGTAGCAACCTTTGCTTTGATACCAGGTGTCACGGTCCGACTATTTTCACACCTTTGTGAAAGGGCTGTGCGACGCTAGTTAAAGTACTCTTGCTTAACTAGCTAGCCTATCATTTACCAACACTCATCCACGAAACACTTTCATTAGCATTCAATCAAATGGTAGCGGAAAGAGTAAGCAATCATGAAAGCAATGGCAAGCAAGCAATAAACATTGAAGCAACACAATTCATTAACAATACCTCCGTTGACATTGTGTGTTTAGCGAGGGAGGCAAGTAGGCTAAACAGGTTGACAATCGCTAGTGAGTTTTACAAGACTAATGAACACTCACTCTGACCTAAAGAGGTTTTTTTTGTAAATATCATCCTTGGCACTAGGAAACATCAAAGTGACTGAGAAGTCATACTGCCTTATTTGGCATACAAAGAAACTACTAGCAGAAAATAACCCTACACTAGTATTTACATGATGGAAGTCCATCCCAAGCACACGAGACAAGCGGTCACAAACAAGCATAGTGCCCTGAACATGCTTAGCTTATGATACATGTACATGCAATCCCAGGCCACATAAAATGCAGGCGATAAACCACTAACACCTTTCTTGTTGGGGCTCCGCACACTGGGAAAACGCTCTAGCAACAGGAAACCGGCGACAACAGAACGAAGAACTCACCCTAAATACAGCTTTTTTCATACATGTTCACTTGCATCACATACACAAGTCTGATCTTTTGAAGAGTTATAGCTGTACACAGGGGATGTTTAATATCATTTTGTTTCCTCTTTCCAGTTTTGTTGATGCACAATAAATGGGTGGCCACAATGCATTTGTTTGCTAGTTTTCAATTTTTGTTATAAGTTTTTAAATGTTGAGGTGACAACTGAAAAACATGGGAACATGTTGCCAAAATTTTTTATTACACAAAATTAAAGTAATATTTCATGTAGCATGCAATGATATATCAGGTGGAATTGAGACATTTACTCCACATTAGAAAGACAGTGTCATATCAACTATGTGGCAATATATGGCATCGACTATCAAGTAGGGCTTATGTGTAGGTTTTGTGATGCCACATGGGCATGCATGGAGGAACAAAGCTT
The DNA here is from genome assembly GCF_029873635.1 of Malania oleifera. Classification (NCBI taxonomy): domain Eukaryota; kingdom Viridiplantae; phylum Streptophyta; class Magnoliopsida; order Santalales; family Ximeniaceae; genus Malania; species Malania oleifera. Next base: position 54,094,687 of record NC_080418.1, read on the forward strand.
AAACTACTAGCGAACATGTAGTAATTATATTTAAAATGTTTCCACTTGTAAAATATTTCTCAAAACTCCTGAAAAAATGAATCTCCCAAATTTAAAAAAAAAAAAAAAAGAAGAGAAAATCATTTTAAAAAAAATAATTCTTAAATGTTGTATGATAGGATTATTTTGGAGTATCATTATGTAATATATATTCTTCTATTATAATCTCTTGAATTTGTATTCTTTTGCATTTTCATTATTTCAATTGATTCTAGCTAATTATATTTTAATTGAATTGGGCTTTAAATCTATTTCTAAATGCTGGATTAATAGTGATAATTAAACTGAAAGAGGTTGACAATAAGTTCATGGTGATTTAATATGATAATGAATTGTTATTTCATCAAAGGTTTATAAAACAGCAAATTGGTTGCCAGCTTTCACTTTTTCGTTGTTTCTAGTTTCACTTTCAATTTTTTTTACACTGATATCAGACACATTGTGCTTAGCATTTCTTTCCCTCTCAAGTATTTTTTAGAGATAGAAAAGTAAGTTTATTAATGAATAATTTAAATAATTAAAAAAATATTAATAATAAAAGAAGTCCTCCAAACAAATGAGAATAGAAAAAGCTACAACAAGTTGCCTGAAAATGTCAAAAGCTACAAAAAAAAAAAAGGAAAGAAAGGGAGAAAGAGAAGCAAATAAGACTTTATCCAAACAAATGACATGGTGATAAAAGATTCTAATTCCTGTCTTTCAATGGAATCCATGTGATAACAAAAGTAATAATAATAATAATAAAAGAAGTCCTCCAAACAAATGAAAAATAGAAAAAGCTACAACAAGTTGCTTGAAAATGTCAAAAGCTACAAAAAAAAAAAAAGAAAGAAAGAAGGAAATAAGCAAATAAGACTATTTATCCAAACCAATGACGTGGTGATAAAAGATTCTAATTCCTCTCCTTCAATGGAACCCATGTGACAACAAACCAAATCCATCAGCAAAACACCTTTCCTTGCTTAAATTTACCAGTTGCCAAAACCTTGAAAATTTACCTTCTCATAAAGTACACACTTGGTGAGCTCAGCCAGATCTCCCTTAAAACATTAAACAGCTTATACCAAAGATTGGAAGCCATTTCGTAATGAAGAGACAAATAATTGTAATCTATTTGGATGCTAGACGAACATGACATAACACAAATGTCCAGATGCAGTCCTTTGTTAGGCATTCTTTCATGCAGCAAATTCTCAGTACCAAGTATGCTAAAACCAAGGTCCAAGTGACATTCCTTTCAATTTTCTTATTTGGTTGGGGACTCTTTTGGAGACAGATTGGGAGTGGGGGACTAGAGCTGTCCATTTCTTGTCACCCTCCCCCTGACTGGTCACCTTAGAATAAGGAATTAGACAACAAATCAAAGCATTAAGTCCCACTAGGTGGGGTCGGCTATATGGATCATTTTTTGCCAATTAACATGAATGTGGCCAATTTTTTCTGGCAACTTAAGAGCTATTAAATTCTTTCTCACTATCTCATTCTATGTTATTTTACTTCTGACAAGTTATTTTAAGAGGTGCAGGAAAAAGAATTATGTCGTTATAAAAACTTAAAAGCAGAAAGGACTTCGCCTGTCAATTTCAAATGGCAGGTGAAACCCAAGATTGAACAATCGAATTTTATTCAATACAGTCTAGTCCTACAAACTTGGTCCTGCAAACGCAAGTGCACCCTTACAGCATCATATTCAGTAAATGCAAATGTTTGCATTAGTTAATTTGGACTAATTCTTCAACTTAGCAGTGCAGACTTAGATTTTCCAGATAGCATTGTTTTTTAATTCCATATTTACATTTTGTAGGGTGGTTCCTCTTCAAGCTCGTGTAGCTTTTATGTCCATGGGTTCTATATTCTGGAATTTCTTCTTATCTTCAACCATGAGCAAGTAGTGTCAACTGCTGAAATGGTTATCAATGGCTTAAATCTCTCTGCAATTTTGAGCATCAGGTATCCCTCTTTAGTCAAAACCTTTACCTTTTTCTGGCTTTAAGCTGACTGGTTTGGTGACTTTAATGCTTACTAGTAGAGACTCGTACGATGCACGGGACCTTTGAGTCTATAATTTGTTAAGCATTGTGCGATATATATGGCTAATATTATTATAAAATAAACAATTTAAGAAAACAAAAATTGTGAACATAAATAATTTGTTCTTTAGTATGTCATATTTGATTTGCTCTTTCAATTTGATTAATTGATGTCTAAATAAGTGACTAAAAGTAAAATGTTGGCATTCCGAAAAACTTTGCAAACATTGTATCATGTTCAACGTGATGTTCTTTTGGGTTCCACGCGATCATTACTTAAGTATGATATGTGGGGCTCAAAATAGCACAATGTCAAATATGTTTTTATCACGCTATCAACTAATAGCATGTATATTAGAATTCATGTGATTTTGAAAGAAGAATATAAAATTAAATTGACTCATTTAGGATATCTTTTAAAAGAAACTTGCAATTTATCTATATATCTGCCTCATGCATTTATTAAATGTGTTTGTTTTTTAAAAAAGCCAAATATGAAAATTAAAAGTGCAATAAATGTGTGTTTTGAATTGTGTTGCCATTACGATAAATTTATTATTTAATTATTTAAAAAAAATCTCGTAGGTTCTTATTAGACCTGGCAAAGCGGATCGGGTCAAATAATCCGTGACGGATAAGGCGGATTATTGGGTGAAAAAATCATAATCTATATTCGACTCGTTTAAGTGGCGGATTAAGCGATTTCGGGTCGGATAATTCATGGCGGATGGGCGGATAATCCGCCATTCTCAAATATAATTTTATTAATAATTTATTTTGTGTCATAATATATTAAGTTATATACGATAACTTGCGATTAGTTTGTGTATTAACTTTTTTAGCATGGATATTAAATGTTAAAACAAATGTTACAATAATAAAACCCAACAATAATAATATTATTTAATATGTACAATAAATTTAAACATGAATAAAAACCCTTAAATATACCATATGCCAAAAAGAACCCCCAAAAATCTATGCACATAATACCAAGAAAAGAACATTCTTAATAAATATGACGCAATAAATATAATAATGATATTCCCACATCCATGAACTACACACAAATATGCTAATAAGCATACAATAAACCTACAAAGATAATACCATATGATAATAACAACCATATAACCAATGATAAAATATATACATAATAAATAAATAAAGAAAACACATAGACTATAATATTACATAACAATATAAAATAATGAAACTAGTAAACCAAGACACTGCATATATTATATAGAATAATAACCCAGAATGATAATGGAAACAATATAGAATAATAATAAATCATAAGAAATCTAAATATATAATAACAATTAAAATACATCCTAATAATCACATAAAAAATTTATCTTTATGAAGAAGGTGACGACCATCGGAATATGGGGAAAGCAGCCGGAGTAGGGATCTCGAAATAACGCCAGAGAGAGGAGAGCTTTCGAATGGCGGGTGTCTGAGTGTTGGATGTCGGTGCTACAAGTGAGGTGCTCTACTACTGCGAGACGGTGGTGATGGCGTGAACGGGGGTTGGAGCCGCAGGAGGTGACGATGGTCGTGAGGCAGTGGGTGCTGCCGTTGCTACTGTTGGCCGTGTTGACGACGAGGATGGACGACGAGATGGAGAATGGCGGGCACTGTGTGACTTCTGGTTAACAGGAGATGGGCAAGGTAGAGTAGGGATGCCGGAGCTGCTACCGCTACTGCTGGGTGTTAGGGGCGTGAAGGAGAGATTGGTGCTCTTGGAGCGCAGCAGTGTGGCGCTCGTGTTGGAGCTGTAGCAGAAGGGGGGAGGCTTGGCTGGGAATCTGGTGATGCCGTGGTAGTGAGAGAAGAGGGAGGTCGGGGGATCCGTGGGCATTAGGGCAGGGCTGGCCTTGGAGTGGGACTCCACTGTGAAGACCTGGCATAAATAATGCCTAATGGGTCGTGTGGACAATGTTGGGGCACTGGGCTTTCCATAGTTGGGCAGTGGGCTATGGGCACTTCTTGGGTTGGGTTAATTAGTAATGGGTTTTTAAGCGGTTTGGCGGATATCAGCTAGATAAAACCGACCCGACCTGCTAAGGAGGCGGATATGAAAATTGAAAACCATATTCGACTCATTTAGCAAGCGGTTGATTATGAGTCGGTTAAAACGGGTCGGATGCGGGTCGGATTAACGGATTTTTATCCATTTTGCCAGGTCTAGTTCTTATTCTATTTTATTTTTATTCAAAATCACAAGCAATTAGGATTGAGGTTTTCAAGCCCATAGAGAGGCCCTTCTGCTTTTATATATATTATTCTTTCTTTTGGTTACTAAGGCAATTGTGGGCTTCAAATCAGGTAGATTCCTCGCACCCAGGTCGAGAGAAGATTGTGCGACCAGCAGCAGCATTGGTTCAAACCTTTCTCTAGTTTCCTTACATTTTCTATGGAGCAGTCTCTTGAACAAATGAATGAATGTTGAAAAATTTTTGCATTGGAAAAGGAGTAGCTTGATCCATTTTAGATTTTTTAAGAACAGTTGGTTTGGATGTATATAATCTAGGATACAATATTGGTTTAATTCATTCAATGAATGTAATATGATGAATGCAACTAGGCCATTGATTTGCATTCTTGAAGTTGCTGCAAATTTTGGAAGCTGTTGGGTTATTATGCCAGTTCCATTCTTCCATCCAGCCCACGCACTCATCTCTTTCACGGTTCACTGCAACTGGAATGACCTATCACACATAATTAAATCAGAAGTTCTCTTTATCTTCTGGTTCAAAGGCAATGCTTTTACCTGCCTTCTGGAGTGTTTTTGTTCAAAAAATTATATTATAAGAACTTTCTTTTTATTGTGATAAATTTATTATTAAGATAACTATATTGCGTTATGAAGCAGATTAGGTAATCAAAAGGTATGAGCATCATTAGTTTACATGCAAAGAAAAGTCATGGTATTTTCTCAAAGTCTTAAGAAAGATGCTTTTATTTTTTTGACAAATTAAAGGGGTTAGTGTTCTGTTTTTGTTTTTAATATTTTTATTTGTTTTGTTTTTTGTACCATTGAGGTTTGTCTTAAGGTAATTTTGAGATCAATAGTTGAAACTGGGTTGCCTTGCTATTTGTGACACTGAGGAAGTCGCATAAAATTTATTATTTGTAGTGCTTTTAGTGAAAAGATATACTCATTGTCTTGAAGGATTTAATTTTTTATTGGTGGTAGTTCAAATATAATGTGAAGTAATGACTGTCAGACAGAAGATGACATGCCCTTTTAAGAGAGAGAGAGAGAGAGTAGAAAAGAAGCATTGCCTCATGACGCTTCGGACAAATTCTCCTTTTAGGCTTTACCCTTTAGCTTTTACTTTGGAAGTAAACTGAGGCAGACGGCTTCTGAGTTGAGAAGGGTTGAGGCATCCCCATCCCCATGGTAATGCTAATGGTAATGGTACTCGGTTCCATTTCAAAATTCCAAAGACACTGTGAATTTGCTTTATATCAAATCCAAGGGAGGTTTAGCATTCAATTTTTCCACTTCCACTTCACCGTTCAAATTTGTGGCACTGTGACTTGGATGGAGAAGCATTCCCCATTATGATAAGATGCACCTTCTTCACAGTTCAGATTTTTTTTTCTTTTTCTTTTTCTTTTTGTAGTTACAAAAATTTTAAAAACATAATTTTTCTGTGTCAAAAAATCAATTGAATTTACTAACCTTTTGTTAGCTAGAAATCTGTCTACTAATCCTAATTGCACTAATTATTGCGTCGCTTGGATCAATCCTTGTGCTGGAGTTCACTAACTTCTTTTTTCTTAGAAAGAATTTTCAATCACCAACTTCAGTTTAATGCAAAAAATCACATGATTTGGGAGCGTGAATTTCAAGTTTTGAGTTTGAATTTGAGTAGATTTTGGATAAAATTCGGTATAATTTTATAATTTTATCTAAATCCAAGGACCTCCCAAACAAGATAAATCATTTTAGTTTATGCTGACTCAAATTTATTATGCCTTACTAATTATTTAATAGTCTCTTTTTATAATTTCATTTTTTAAGATAACTTTTTATCACCAAAATGTCATTTCAGCATTCAATTAAATTATCATATTTCCTTTTTATATATATATATATATATATATATATATATATATATATTGAATTCAAAAACTCTTATTCAACTTATTTGTAAATTAATCAATCTTTTCAAACTTATTTAGTTTAAACTCATCATATAATGTAAAATTGACCATTAATAGTTAGCAATAAAATAAAGTTAACCAGGCGGTAAAATAAGTTAACCTCACATAATTGGACATGTAGTGATTTTTGTTTATCATTATTTATTATTGTAAGTGGAGGAAAAAAGTAGCGAGGGCTTTTATGACTTTAATCCATTATTTTGTTGACAAAATTTTAATGGAAGGATTGATAAGTTAATTGCATCGGCACACTATGCATAAGTAAGCATTTTCTATCGTCCCACAAGAGAGGCATATTGTTTGTGAGGAGAGTCACTTCAATGCTAGATGCACATTTAGGAAGATCAGAAGAAAATTGAGAAGAGGAATCGGATACCTATCTCGATTTGTACTGATTCTTTTCTCTCAAGCAATAGCCACCAGACAAGAGCATCAATGGAGTGGAGGAGGAATATCACACTTTAACATCAGAATTGAAGAATCAAAAGAAACATAAAACTATAAAAGCCAAGAAGCTAGAACATAATGGGTGCATACATTCAAACAGGAAAGAAATAGAACCTTTAGTAAAGAAAAAAATAAAACACCCCACAGACCAAAGCCACCATTTTGTATTCCCCTCCAAAGGGATTGAAATTTTGCAGCCAACAAGGGGTTGAGACACCATGAGCCACCGCATCAACAGGTATCCCCAACCAGCACGCCCCCAAAGACTTCCACTTCCCCCGCCAAGCCCGGTGCGACATTGGGCCCTTACCGACGACCGGTGGGACTACTTTTTAGACGATCTGGAGCTTATGCAGCCCCTTGGCTTCACTGGGTAATGCAAATTTTTTACTCAAACCTGCTTAGATGATGTTTAGAATGCAAAATCCATGATCTTTTTATTTCTGGATTTATTTCTCCATAGTTATTGAACAAGCAGACTCTTGACCCATTGTGAGTTTATGATTAAGCAGATGATTAGGCAAGCTAAGCAATCACCCTAGGGCTCTACTCAATTTTAGGAAGATTGACGGGGAAGGAAAGGATGCATTCTTGATTTCTTGAAAAGAAAAAAACACATCCTCTTTTCGTTTCAGTCCTTCTCTCACTTCTTTATTTTACGATAGCTTAAAGACTCATTGCTGCAAATTGTAAGATGATCTAGTTTTAGAATGGACAAGGACTTGTTTCAGATGCAATGGTCAACAGAACTAACTAGCCTAAATGTGGTAATTGAATAGAAACCCCCGTTTGGAGCCCAATAGAAACCCAATGATAATACGGAAATGAAATCCTTGTTTCACAACACACAGCAACTCTGCATTGAGCATGAAGATGTCATAAATCAGAGTAATTTCAAATTCTATGCAGAGAAAAACTAACTAATTACAAATTCAATCGAAATAAAGTAAAAGTTTACCATCCCAGCGTATTTCATTTATTAGAGACCAACTCAATTGTTGGTCAATACAGTATGAGTGCCTACAGGTAATTCCCCCAGTTACCAAATGATTCTGTTTTCTGCATGTGAAAAGCTTTGTTTGTCGCATCACAATTCAACATCAGTTGATGGGTTTTAGAATTTTAAGAAAGTTTACTGTTTGATCCTTATTATTATTGGCCATGATTTCGCTTCATGTATACCATCAATTGATCAACTTCAGGAACTCAAGGCTGAATTACTATACCAAAAATTAATGACTTTTGAGCAAGAGAAATAAACATTAAGCATGCCACATTCAGATGTTCCTATTCATGACTTAAGTTCTTCTGTCCATTAAGCATGCCATATTCAGATGTTCCTATTCATGACTTAAGTTCTTCTGTATTTCATATTTTTGTTGGCAAAAAACACATGGAAAGCTTTTATGTTGTGTTTGGGATCATGGAGTTCGGGACTTAAAGTTGGACAAAGTAAAATATTTGGATTTGAATTTGTGGATTAGAAAAAAAGCAATACACTTGTCTTGCATATCCAATGCATAGGGTCAGAGTCTCTCACTGACTAGTTGGTTGTTATCTTCAAACATGGATCGCAAGAAGCACTTCTCAGTGACCACCTCAATTCCCAATCCTAACTCCTCCCTCAATAGTTACAGGACTAGAGAAGCAAACTCAATATCCAGGCTGGTCCCCCCTTCACCACCCATTCATACCTTTATGGATCCATGGCCAGTGCTTGTCCCGGAACGGGAAGAATCGCGATTGACCCAGGATGAGCAAAAGAAGGCCTTGAAGAATCTGAAGAAAGAAATCTACAACCCAATGCCAAAGAAGATTTCAAGGAGATTGAACCTGTATTACAGAGAGGATTCCAGACATAATTTCATAGAGAAGGAAAAGGAGAGAGATGACGATGGTAAGAGGTGTGCCATTTGCTTAGAAGATTTTGAGCCCAGAGAGGAAGTGACTCTAACCCCATGCAACCATATGTTCCATGAGGACTGCATCGTGCCATGGGTAAAGAACCATGGAAAGTGCCCAGTTTGTAGGTCTGCAATATATGAGCGAGGAGGAGAATCTGCATTGTCCATAAACAACAATAATCCTGCAGACATGAATGCTACTAATTTTTTGATAATGAGCTTTCGTCGTTTGTAAAGGCCCAGGCCGAAGCTTTTGAATGGACTAATGTAATTCACTTGTAGGGTAGTACAGGAGAGCGATGCTTTAACTTATCATGAGCAATGTTACTGCAATATATGTTTAAATTTTAAACACTTTTCCTCTTTTATAAAAGAGTAAAGGCTCATGACAAGAACATCAGTTGAAGTAATTGAACTAAGATAGAAGCTGGAAAGAAAGAATTAAAAGCACTCGAGCACATCAACCCTATTTCATATGATGAAGAATTCATGCTTGACACAAAAATGGAGTTCCATGGCAAGCATAAATATCACAGATCCCCCAAATAATTGGATAAGGCTTTGTTAAGTATTCATACGACAACCATAATGGTTAAACTTTATAGTCTTAATAACAGCAGAGTCAACACATTATTATGTAATAATAATACTTGAGACTGAATTCATGCTTTCATTAAGCCATTCTTATAAATGGGAATTCAAATACGTTTTCTGTTGTTGCTTTTATTTTTTTATTATTTTTTGTTTTGTTTTTTTTTTTTTTTTTATTTAGTAAAAATGCATATATATAAGATAATTGCAAACCACAATTTTGAATAGAGAAACCAAGGGCCTGTTCAGCAGTGTGGAAAATAGTTTTCTTTTTCCATTTTCAATGTTCCAAATAATTACAAAAATCCCACCTTGCTTTCTAGTTTTCCACCATCTGTATAGAAAAGTTGGAAACACCTTTTTATTGATTTCCAGCTTCCAATCTAACTGTTGGAAAATGAAAACAAGGTGGCTTTTCTGTAATTATTTGAAAAACTGAATATAAAATGAAACTATTTTCCACAGTTAAATAGGCCCTAAATTTTCCATTTGACCAGCATTTGCCTCCGTATCAAACTTGCACATCACAACTAATTACAAAAAAATTAAAAAAAAAAAAAAAAAAAAACTGATGATTCACTCTCTGTCATGACTTGGCAGCTTATCCAACAGCATATTTCACAACCATTCCCATTGTCAACTGTGAACCATCTGCTGGATAGGAAATGTATTAAAAATATTTCCCTCCTATGATGATGGCAAGTGTCAACATCATGGAGAGGACCAGTAACGAGATAAATTAAAATGGTCAACCAGATTTGCATCCACATTGGAAAAAGAAAGCACTTCCATGAAAAAAATGCACTATGGACATGTGACAGAAAACTATCAAAAAGAGCAATCCCACATATGCAGCAGAAGAGAGTCTAGGTATAGTAAAAGGAAGGAGTAAGAATAACAAAAGTTTTAAGGTGGAAGATTTTTATGTCAACTGAAGTCTAATCTTACTATGGTTCCATAATTGCAAGATGGGTACAACTGGACAACTTTTCAAGCTCAATATCACATAATCAATAATTGCTAATATCCTCAACAGTACATCAAACCATCAACCAAACAAACAGGAACCTAATTGCAGTTGGTGCCCTTAACTCCAGCTATGCTTCTTCACATTATTTGATGTCCAAAACTTTGTTATCGAACAAATATCCCAGATAGCATTCTGGTCATGCAGATCTCAAGAAATTCTAAAACAAAAAAGGTTCAACAGAAGGTAAAGTTCGGTCTTAGACAATGAAGTGTCGGATGTGTCCACTTGCATGTTTGGAACACTCAATATTGATCATGATGTTAAATTATATTAAACAAATGATAGCAATCATATTTTCTAAACCACCACATATATTGAGTGCTACTATGTGGACTATATCAATTCATTAAAATATCATTTTTGGGAACCTGATATCATTCTCAAACATAATTCACACATGAATTAATAGGAACACAGTACCAAAAAATTGTGAGAATGGGAATAACAGACCAGCTGCCTAAAGCCAAAGGCATAACTATTGCATACATATATATATATATATATATATATATATATATATATATATATATGCAAATACACACATTAAATTAGGCTTACTGTCAAAAAAAGGCATCTCACTATTCTTCCAAATGCTTGGTGTGTTGCATATTTTATGCTTTTTTATAGTTTTCCTCTCAATATCAACATGACATTAAAGAATAGGTAAATATTAAAATCAAAAGAAGGGGAAGTAAGAAAATACATACATACATACATACATACATATATATATATATATATAAAAGATTGGAGGTCACCACTATAAAACAGGCACTGATATGGCGATTGATGCTGAAACATCGCTAGCAAAGCTTGAACCCAAGTTTGCAGCTGAGTTCCTTGCGAATGTGTATTCTACTCCCCACCAGCCATAAGGTAAGGATGCTGCATCACACCTATGGCAAACCTTAGCAAGTGATAAAGCCTTCCGTCTTGCCCGCTTTGTGCCTGTAAACATCAGATTTTGAAGTAGGCCTGGAAAAATCGAAACTCTAACAACCTTCTCCGTCGTGACTGAACCACCACTGCGACACAGCTCAAGCAATGCTGCAACCGCATTTTCTTTACCCTTTGGGGTCCCACGTCGCATTGTTTCAATCAACCTTGGCACTGCCATCTCTTCATTCCTGACAGCCTCTGCTCCAAGTGGCTGCCTAACTAGCAAGGCCAAAGCACCAGCTGCCTCCTCCACCACCCCTTCAGTTTCCAATGCTTCTACCAGAGCTCTCACAGCTCCTGACTCAATCATTCTGCTGCAATTGTCCACATGTGTAGACAAATTAAACAGTGCAGTAATGGCATCCTTCTTTCCTCTCAAAGTCCCCTCCTTCAGCAACCCTGCCAGTGCATCAATGGTCCCTTCTTCATTTGTAATTTTTGTTTTATAGTCATGCACCGCAGAGAGGCTGAAAAGTGTCGCTGCAGCATTTTCCTTTGCCTCTCTTGTGTGTCCAAATCTAAGAACCTGAACAATTGACTTCAAACACCCTATTTCTTCCATAATGCGGCTCTTATTATTGTCATAGATAGACAAGTTGAGTATTGCTGTTACAGAGTTCTCTTGTGCAACTGGATTAGGAGATGAAAGTAGCTTGTGGAGAAGGGGAATTGCCCCAGCTTCAGCAATGTAAGCACGGTTCTCTTTTCCAGTTTTTGCAAGCAATCTTAGCTCATGTGCAGCACAAGCTTTCACACTCTGAGACCCACGAGATAACTGTTCTACAAGAAGCTTAACAGTGGCTCTGTTGGCTTCAATCACAACACTGGTGGGCAAAGCCACTGGAACAGTTTCCTTGCAGGCGTCTGCACATTCTGGTGGGTCAAAAGGTATTCCATGAGCAATGCACCATCTGGAAATCAAGCTTTGAAGAGCTTTATTTGGTACAAGCCGGCTATTGTCAAGTGCCTGCCCAGTTTTTGGGCAGCTATAATTCCCTTCTTCCATCCACTGAACTATTGAAATTCGATCATAGGTTTGCCCAGTAGAGACAATAACAGGGTCGCGCATCAATTCCAACGAGATCGGGCAACAAAAATCTTTTGGAATTGTGACAAACGTCTCTGCAATTTCTTGAGAAATCACACTCTTTCTCAGCTTCTTTTCATTACCCAAACCCATAATTTCTTCAGCTTTGTCAAACCCAAAAATCAAGAATTTACAATAACGGAGAAGTGCAACAACACCATTGAGCACTGGTAAACTGGGCTCAACATCTTCCCCGTAATTGCAAATTAACTCCTCAAGAAACTCGATCTCACTTGCACAACTCTTAGCATCCTGAATACCCAATCTTTCAACAAAAAATGCCCGAAGCTCCATAGGATCAGGCACCACTCCTTCCCCAAATTCATCAAGAAAACCAAAGAGCCGACGCCTAAATGTTTCATCGGAATGATCAATGAAGAACTTGGCACTGTTTGCTTGCTTTTTCAATAGCTCAATTTGCTCCCTAACATCATCACACAATTCAAATGCCTCCAGAGGGCAGATATCAAAAAATGTGGAAACTTCCTGCTTAAGGTCGTGAAAATGGCTGGAAATCAAAGAATTCTGAAGGAGGAGCCACAACCGGCTCGATAGGAAGCAATAGTCTAACAGTATTTTGGATCGGTACAAAAAAATATGGAGTTCTTTGAAGCAAACAATAGCACTGGACGGGAGTTGGAAGCCATTGGACATTTCGGTAGCGAGAAATTCAAAGATCACAGCAAAGATCTCAATCTTTCGAATAAGGGTTCTAAAATTTCTGCGCTGAAAAGGGGGTGATCGATGTGAGAATGTCGAAACGAGTTCATTAGACACGAGAAGGAGGGACTTGACTAGAGCTGAATCTGAGAGGTGGATAGGAGCCAAGAAGGCTTCCAAGGTAGGTGATCTTCTCCTCCTTAGAGAAGAGAATATAGCAGCAGCGGCCATAGACACAAAATGAAACACAAGGTCAGACTCTCACTCTCAAGGGCTAAGCAGATCAAGTAATTCACAGAAAGCAGCCCCAAATTCCTCAAAATCACTTTTACCTTTTCTTCTGATTCTTCTTCTCTGCAAATTATAAAAATAATATTGCGATTATGACCACCATCAGGATGAGGGCATCCCTCTATCAAATTCCAAACATTCAAATTGACCGCCCTCACAAAAGTAACTCACTGTAAAACCCAAATGAAACCGACCCACTTCAAGTTCTGAGAAATACAATCAATAGTTTGGCCATTTTCATTTTCTCCTAACACAGATTTCAGAACCAAGAAAGAGATGGGTTTTCGGAGATCACTTACAGCGAAAAATCAAAGGGGCAGCACCCCAAAATTCTGAGATCTCTGCTTCATATCATAGTTCCCCCAGTTCTTCCTCCAACTCTGAAGCACTGTGTTCGCCAATCTGCCTTGGAGAGACGACGACGACGATGATGATGATGATCTGATGGTTGCTGGTGGGTTTTCTACTCTCTCTTTTAGTTTTTTTTAAAAGTTTATTCGGGGATTGGGGGTGGTTGACCTTTGAAACGTTAGGATTGGGATTTCTGACTTGGAAAAAGTAATGATGTGTTTGGAATTTGGTGGCATGCGATCAGACGAGATGAGATTAGACGAGCGCTTTCGATGACTTCTACTCCTTTGGCTTTTACCCTGCCCCACCACTACGGTCCCCCCACGCGCCCTAAATTCCCCAAGTTTTTCTCTTAAAATAATATTTTTATTTCGCACTACAACTTTTACGCCCATTTTTTCTTTTCAAAAATTACCCAAACCACTTTTGAGTGTGACAGAAAGTGCATTATAAGCATTAAAAAATCCATAAAATATTAATTTTGTCGCTTCAGCTTTACTTAAAAAAGGTCATATATAAGCATTAAAATATTCATTAATAAAGAACAATTGATTCAATTTAAAATATATTAATTAAATGGATTAGTGCTGATAATAAACGTAAAGGTCTAATCAACACTAATTCGCCTTCAAGTGCATTATTAGTATATATTGGACTATTATCGATCTTTTAATTTTCTATCATTTTAATAATAAATCTTCTGTTTTTACGGGATATGCACATTTCAATTTTTGGGAAAAAAAATCCTTCTAGTAAGTTTTTTTCCTTTTATTTTTTTTTTATTGAGGTTAATAGGTTATTTGAGGAAATTTTACACTTCAAAACTTTAGATCTATTTTTACTCATCATCAAGTGTATTAGCGATCTTTTAATTTCTTACTATTTTATTAACATGTCTTTTTATTTTATTTTATTATTATTACATAGGAACTCAAACCACTAACGAACCCTTAGGGTCCCCTTGTGCAACACCAAACTTACGAATCAGTGTCCTCCGCCCCCAAATCTCGATGATCAGGGTAAAGTTCGGATACGGACACGACTTCCGTGCATCAGTTGGACGATCGGTCAACCCAACCCTCGGTACACTTATTCATTACCATCCACGGTCTCCGCTGGCTCACCGAGTGAACTCTCACCATTCACGGTCCCCGTTGGCTCATAGAGTAAACTCTCATCATCCATAGGTACCGCTGGCTCTGTGAGTGTATCTACCTGAAATTGAACCTCTGATGCTCCTTACGTGCTGATGTCTTTCCACCGTGCCATGCCTGTGGGGGCTTTTTTTTTTTTTTTTTTTTATTTCTAGGGATATGCATAGTTCAATTTTTGGAAAATTCTTCTAGTAAGTGTTTTTTTTTCTTCTTATTTTGTTGGGGGGTTAGTAGGTTATTTGAGGAAAGCTCACACTTTAGGCCTTAGAGTGAAGATTTTATTTTTGGAGAACCATTAGAAAGAAAAATTTATCTTTGAATGTTTCGTAAAAATATTATAAGGTATAAAAATATTTAAAATAATCAAAATAAATGTCATTTTAGTAAGTGTAATTAATGTGTGGATAATTTAATAATATTTTGAGAAAAACTAAAGACTATAATTATTTGTTAGAAAAAGTTAGCTTTTAATTTTAAAATTTTAAATTCATAACTTTTAAAAAAAAATTAAGAAACTAAAAAATAGCTTTTAAAAAGTCAAACAAATTGTTTATCAAACATGTTCTACCTAATTTTTATTTTTTAAAAAGAGAAGTTCATCCAAAAGAATGGGATCGAGGAATTGCTTGATTATTTTTTTCTTTTAGGTTAATAAACTTTGTTGCTAATTTTTATTTAAAGGACAAACTATTACCTTGAAAACTCTCGGACTTCAATTTATAATCTTTTCTTGACCTAGCACTATATATATATTTTTTTTAATATCGAAACTTAGGCTCACAAAACTTGGACTCCGATCATTGCTCATATTTTTCATTCTGCAAGAGGACAATAATAATCTCGTACTACTCTTCAAATATAAATTGTAGCAGCACCCTTTATTGGACCATAAATGGGTCTTGCATTTAAATTTTAGAGTAGACAAGATTGTTGTTAATTCAAAAGTCATAAAAACACAATAATTCATTGAACATTAGGGAGTAAAAAAACTTTATAATGGAAATGAATTATTATATTATAGTGAATATTTTGAAAGTTATAACATTAATCTTCAAAATCAACTTTGATAAAAATTAAAAAATATTTATATTTTTCCTCACTTGCAATTCCATTTTGTAATTAAAAATATTTAAGATCTTTATCCGATATCTTTATCTTTATTGTTTTTTAACTCAATAATTGTGTTGACATAGGTGTTGCTAATTAAAAAAAATGCAATATATTGCGATTGAAAATTAATACAAAACTAGTTTTTTCTTACTCCAAATAATATAAATAAATATTATCAAAAGTTTTTAATTACAATCATTCAAAGCATTAATAGGTGGAATAAAATAGTGCAGAGTACTAAATTCGTCTCTTGACATTGGCTCACTCCTAAAGAAACTCTTAAAATATATAATAATAATAATAATAATAAACTATCATTTTCCCACATTAAATCACAACTTTTTATGTGCCAAGGTTTTTGTTATATTTTATTCACAATTTTCCTATTGCAACTACTTATAATAATTAAAAATTAATAGCTAATGGATTTTGACAAAAGGCACATTTTCTTTTTAAAATTACTAATTTTCTTTTGACTAGAAGAATTTTATATATATATATATATATATATATATATGAAGGGGAGTTTAAGCGCAACGGTAAGGTTGTTGCTGTGTGAGGCTACGAGTTCGATGCGTGAAAACAATTTCGTGCAGAAATACAAGATAAGATTACGTACTATAGATCTACTGTGATTCATTTCTTTTTCGAACCTCATATGTGGGAACTTTGTGCACGTAGTTGCTCTTTTAATTAATTTCATATATATATATATATATATATATATAGAGAGAGAGAGAGAGAGAGAGAGAGAGAGAGAAACAGGATAAAAATGAAAAGGGCAAAAGAAGGGTTGACTTGCTTTAGGTGGAAAACTAAAGTTTACATTATTTTATGGACCTGGATTTGGAGGGCTTCTTCCAACCTTCTTGCCTTGGTCTTAACGCCGGAAAAGTAGAAAAGTCAGAATGCTTTCCAAACATAACCAAACGCGGATTCAAACGGCCCATAATTTGACAACTGAGCCTCATACTTGGAGTTGTGCATAAACTTTTTATATTTTTTATTTGATAAAACAGTATTAAATGTATTTGCACAGTAATTTTATTTATTACTGTTAAGTTCTACAGTAATAATGCATTCTTGATGCATTTTAACTTTATAAAATTATTTATCTAATGCATAAATTAAAAAGAGCCGAGCAGTTAAGACAACAAAAGTAGAAAATGTTGAGAGGGATCACTGTGAATCCTTGTGCTTGCATAAGTGAATACACATATTTTTATACATATTTTATTTTGAGACATTCAAATGGTAAAGTTTAAAATCGTAACCTTAGTTATAATAAGGCTTGCTTTTTCAACTAAGGTAGTCATTACTTTTTAAGCTTATGTACCGGCTCTTGGCTCTTATTGGTGGTACGTGTTGTCAAAAAATTAGTTATGATATGTTAAACTTTTATTTGTTTATTTAATTTTTAAAGGCAAAAGATACTAACCATTCTTGAAATCTGCTAAAAAAAAAAAAAGGATATTTCATAAACCTCCCATTAGATTTGACAAGAAGAGACGGATCTCCCTGAAATTTCAAAATCTCATCGATCGCTTAGACATAATGAATGTTTATCATTATGTAGTGGGGTAATACAAGTTATTAGCTTTTATGGAGAAAGAATGGGGTATCGTGTTGTGAAATAGAATGGGATATCTTGTTGTGAAATCCTTTTATGAATGAAATTGATTTTTTTGAAAGTCTCAAGTCACAAAGAGATGAGGGTAGCTTGAGCATTTAATGAATAAGGGCTTTATCTTAAGACAATGGTGTGCACTGGGCTTTTCAATCTCAACGAATGGACTAAAAATGGATTTGGGAACTCAAGGAACCATTCGAACATTTGCAATTGAAAAAGGGTAAGCTCCCAAAATAATGCATGGAAACAAATCTATAATGAATGTTATAAGCTTTCTATAGTCATACGCTTAATGAAAGAAAGGGTGTCTAAGTCCTATCATGTAGATGATAAATAGTTGTACAAGGTCACACAACAAATGATTAAAAATAAGAGAGAAGTGTGCATAAATACAACAACAAAATTCACAAAGCATGTCCCCTAGAGGGAGAAAACAATGCGTGCGGTTTTTGTTTCTACCCTTAATTGATACAGGTTCTCATACTATTTCTATTGTCCCCAGCTTGGGTAGCAACAAAGTTCTCGATCCTTAAATTGGGTACAGTCTAAGTGAGGTGATTTAGGCGTTCATGGAGACTTATTCCCCTTTAAGCTCATGCTTACAGCACAATCTATCCTATTAGGTATAACTCTAGTATAAGGCTAGTGAAGTGGTATGTAAAAGGCGTTGAATAGATAACTATTTACTAAACAATGATGGAAGAGTTAAATAATATTCATGAATTTAATTTAGGGTAATTAATGGCTAATCACCTACTTGACTCTCTAAAAGTCCCTAACAGAGTCGCAAAACTGTCATCGTATCTTGGAGAAGGCATCGACCTGAAGGGTGACCAAGGAGGTGATAGAATATATGGGGTTTATTGTGTAAAACATGGGTTCTATTGAGTCGGGAATAACCTTTTATTTCTCTTACTATAAAAAAAATTGGTTTTTAACAGCGATTGCAACTGTTGCAAAACGCTAGTAAAATCGGTGCTTAAAGATATAACAACGGTTATTAAAATTGCTGATAAAACCCTAATGACCGCTGCTATAAGCCTCGCAACCAATTACTTGTACCAAGGTTGTCTAGACTGCTTTAGCAAGTACTCTTTAGTAGCAGTTTTGAAAATCGTAAGTATAGACCTGTTTTTAGCTCTAGATTGATAACTATTGGTAAAGATTTACTATTAGCTGCATATTGCAACCGCTAGTAAATTAAGGTTTATTTTAGCTGTGCATTGTGACAGCTGGTAAAGGTTTACTATTAGCTGTGCATTGCAACCGCTGGTAAAAAGCTACACAAGCCCTAATAAAAATGCTGAAAAACCTATAATTGCTAATTAGACATTAATTATTTTCGTAAACCTGTTAAATAATATTTGCGCTTCAAATATCTAAATTGAAATATACAACACAAATATATATATATATATATATATATATATATATATATATATAAACACATGTAGAAAACATGGAATTATATTAAGAAATTAAGGTCTTTTGTATTAATTGTGTTATAAACAAAAAAAAAAAAAAAAAAAAATTAACAATCTATACAATGGATAACAAAAAGAAAAGCAAGAAATGTAATCAGCAATAATTGGAAATTCAATACTTCATAGCATAAACACTCTAGCCTTCCTCGACCAAGTGCCTTGGGCAAACAAACAGAAAAGCCATTTGGGCAATCTAGTCAAGCGCACCTGAAATGCACAAGAAATAAGAATTGAACACAACACTATGTTTCTTTATTATGTACTTAATCGACGTCAAAAGAATTGTTAACACCCGAATGAGCCCATAGGTGGACTTGATATACATGGGTGAACACTAACTTGACCCAAAAGCTTAAGCCAATAGGGTCTTGGGCCCAATCATGTATATAAACACCCATCATCTACTCAAATTTTCTAATATGGGACAAACTTACAAGTGGAATTCTCAACAATCTCTCTCTCGCTTGTGAGTTCCAACTGCTCCCTCTTGAACAGAAACCGTCTCCCTTATAGAAGTAAGCCCAATTCCTCAATAGTTGCTTAAGTGGGCCTTACCACTAGTGCCCTACGTGCCTCGGATTGTATTCCATGTACCTCCGAACCAATTTTATCTCCCACATTTAACCCTATTTGGATCAATCCCAAGCCTAGATGATCCTTATTGGTCTCGGTCACACACTTGGTCCTCCAACTGTTAGCATGCCAAGAGAATTAGCTTCACATCTCGACTTTTTCGCTCATCCAGAGTTATGAATCTTCGGTTTTAATATCACTTGTTAGCACTGGAGGTACCCATGGGTGAGTTTAATACACATTAGTGAACATCAACTTGACCAAAAAGGCTAAGCCTATTGGGTCTTGGACCCAACCATGTATATAAGCATCCATCATCCACACAAATTTTCCAATGTGGGACAAACTCACAAATTTGTTTTTTCTACAATCTCTCCCTCACTTGTGAATTACAAATGCTCCCCACCTTGAATAGAATTCGTTTCCCTTATAGGAGTAAACCCAATTCCTCAACACTTGCTCAAGTGGGTCTTACCATTGGCGCCTTACGTGCCTCGGATTGCATTCCACGTGCCTCCGAACCAATCCTACCTTCCACGTCTTGACCCTATTCGGATCCATCTCATGCCTAGATGATCCTTATTGGCCTCGATCACACACTTAGTCCTCCAACTGTTAGTATGTTAGGAGAATTAGCTTCACGTTTCGACTTTTATGATGTCGCTCACCCAGAGTTATGAACCATTGACTCTGATACCACTTGTGAGTTTGTCCCATATTGGAAAAATTGAGTGGATGATTGGTGCTTATATATATGGTTGGACCCAAGACCCAATATGCTTAAACTTTTGGGTCAAGTTGGTGCTCACTTATGTGTTTTAAGCCCATCCATTGACTCCTTCATTGTTAACAAGAATAATACTACTCAAAATGCAATTTCATATATCCCTTCAAATGACATACAAAAAGAATAATTACAACATTTATGTGTACTTACATAATAAAAGGAACCGTGGTTCTTGTTGAAGAAAACATAGTGCACAAAGTCCCCCTAGCTACTTGAAGGAAATATCAACTATGACACTGTGTACAAGGAATTTCACAAGCTTAACCTGCCATCAATAACCTAATTAATTACAAGAAGGGAAAACTTGCTAGAATAACATAATAGAATATCTTTGGAAGAGTGAGCTCAAGGTAGTCATGGCCAGGTCAGTCCTATTTTAGGAAGAGGTTTGATGAAAACAATCTAGCATTTCTTTACAACAAAATTCCCCACAACACAACTCAAAGATTGTTGATGTTAACTCTATTAAGAGCAACCAACCAAACAAAAGCTTTTATCTTAGAACAAACTTTGGCTTCCTAGACACCTGGATAGAGAGCAAAAGCAAATCAATTTTAGTAAGATGAGAAAAAGAAATATTTACAAGAATATTTTCCTAGAGTCCAAAGACCAAACACTTCCATCACTCCTAGAGAACTTACAAGTCATAAGTCACAAGTCACAACCATCACTGGGGATGACACTATTTTTTTTTTTTTCATATAAAATTGAAACCATGGAGTTACTTGAAACTTGTACAGATAATTGAAATGCTTATGAGTTTCATAAAAAATGCATGATTACGTGCCTAAATTGCGTAATTAGGTGTCTTAATTCATGCAATACAAATTATATTTTTAATTAAATGCCTAATTACACTCAATATTTTAACATTGCCCTTCATTCATAATATTTGGGTTTTATTGAATAATCTACGAATTTTTGGACTTTATTGCAGTGCAATTATAAGAAGCTAAAATTGACACCACTTCGTAATATGTGTGTAACTTTCTCGTCTGAACTCCGATCGAGACGATTCAAAATTTTGGGAAAAGTTGAGGAAGTGCTCTATGACTTTCGTGTTTCAAGTTTTAAGAGATATTGGTTTTAGGAAGGTCAAAATCCCCTTCGTTCACTTGGAAACTGAAAAAAAAAAAAAAAAAAAAAAAGCAGAACAATATATATATATATAATATCTTGATTTGACTCGGCCATGCAGTTGGGTCCTTTTTGGTCTCTTGCGTTGGGTAGGGCTCAACTCTCCTCCCTTTATATATTTTTTTCTTCTTCTCTTCCAGCAACACCCGGTCCCCCCTCTCACCCTCTCAAACTCTCCTCTCTTCACTCTCTCTATTCTCTTCTCTCGGCCTCACACTTTGGCATTGAATTCACTCAATTCTCCCTTTCTCCCCTTATATCCCTCTCCTTCTCCTCTCTCTCTCTCTCTCTCTCTCTCTCTCTCTCTCTCTCTCTCTCTCTCGGCTTCTCTTCCTTCTTCCTCTTCTCTCTTCTATCTTGCTGTTAATACTATCTAAGAACCCTAGAGACTCCCTTTGTTGCTACTGCCTCTACTCCTTCGTGCTGCTGTGTTGCTAACGGAGCCCAACCCGAGAGACTCCCTTTGCTGCTGCTTGAGACCTCCCACCATTGCTGAGTTGTTACTTCTTCTTCTTCTTCTTCTTCCTGCTATTGTTTCAAACCCTAGGTGCCCAAGCTTCCTTGCTGGCTGCTGCTCTTCAACTCGAAGCCACCACAGCCGCTGCTACTTGCTACGGCCAGCCAGATTTTTTTCTCTCTTCCTCTTTCTTTCTTTTTTTCTTTAGTTTTTGTTCTTGCTATTAAATAATTAGATAATTTTTATATCTTGTTTAGTAGAATTTAAATTAAAGTTTTAATTTTTAATTCTTGTTTGGTTATTATTATTTAAATCAAGTTATTTTCTTTCTTGTCTTATTTTACATTATCATTAGGATTAACGTTGCTTGGGTTATTTTTTTTTATTGATAGAGTTAGGTTTGGTTTCTTGAGGAAAAAAAAAAGAATAAAATACAAAAAGAAAAAAAAATATCTTCTTTAGGATTTAAATTTGTTTTTTTTTTTAGGATAAAATTGTGTTGGGTTCTCTTTAAGTTAAGTGCAGTTTAGCTAAAGTTTGAATTTTTGTCGTGTTTCCGGTTATCATTAATTGTTAGAGAGTTAATTTTCGTTCTTGGTTGTGTTAAAGGTTGTTTCTTTTTGTGTTGATCGAGGTTGTTAGAATTGTATGCTTAGGTTCTTGCTTAAAGTTATCGTTTTTAATCTTTTTCCGAAGTTCAGCGCGTGTTTCAATTCTTACCTAGCTATTAAACGTAGGATTTTCGTTTCTCATTGTTAAAATTAGTTCGTGTTAGGATTTAGAATTTAAATTGCACATTATTTTAATTTGTTAAAGAAATTTCAACAAACCAGAAAATCCCAAAACTGAACTGTGTTCAGTGACCTTTTTGTTTCTTATTTTTTGATTGGAATTACATAATATTTGGAATTAAACTGCATTCCCTGAGGAGGCGATCTGACCTTAGTATTACACGATTGAACTCCTATACATGAGATAGTTTCCAAGCTGTTCATTTTTTGGGTGAGTCAAGTTTTTGGTGCTATTTCTAGGGAGTGCCATATTTAATTTTAAATTTGTGTTTTTCCAATTATTTTTTATTTTTTTCATTAAATAAAAAAAATTTAAAAATAAAAAAAATTGAAAAAAAAAATTAATCATGCTTGTTTGCTGCTATGTTGGTGAATTCCTGCTGTTTGAATTGATGTTTGATGCCTTGGGTCTGAGATCTTTCAAATAGATTGTCCAAAATTTCACTTAGTACTAGTAGTGATACACAGAGCACATAATCAGATTGTTCTCCTATTACTTTTATGAGTGATTCTAAAATTGATTTGAGTTATCTGTTTAAAGAAATTTTTGAGGAAGTAATGGTTACACCTGCACCACATACACTTCAGGATTTTCTACAGCCTACACACACTTCTACACCTTCCCGTATTGTGTTACCACAAGATGCACCGAACTTCACAATTAAGCATGACATGTTATCTGTGATACCCCAATTTCACGGGATGGATTCTAAGAGTCCATACCAGCATTGATAGATTTTGAGTTGGTTTGCACTACTTTCATTAATAAGGCTGAAACCGATGAGTATATCAAACTTCGCTTGTTTCATTTTTCTTTGAAAGATAAGGCAAAAATCTGGTTTAATTCTTTAAGACCTAACTCTGTTACTAGCTAGCCTGAAATGCAGCATAAGTTCTTACATAAGTTTTTTCCTTTTTAGAGAACCTAGTACTTGTAGGAGTAGATCAGTCAGTTCATGCAGAAAGACGACGAGACCTTCCAAGTTTGCTGGGAGAGATTCAAAGACCTGATGAATATATGTCCACATCACGAATTCGAATCTTGAAGGTTAGTGAATTATTTTTATACTGCTTTAACCCTTGAATGTAAATAGTTTACCCAGACTATGTGCAACAGGGAGTTTTTCAGCAAGGAACCGGATGAGACTCTATCATTCTTTGATTATTTAGCTGAAAGTGCCCAACAATGGAACACACGATATGAACGGGCATCAATGGTAGCACAACCTCTCAGAGGGATCTGTGGTGGAGGTAGATACGAGGTCAACGAGGAAACTAATTTATGGGCTCTTGTCTAAAAAAATAGAGGTTATGGAGTTAGAGAAAGTGAAAGCTATGAAATCGGTGGAGGATTGTCCATTTCTACTAGGATTACAGGAGATTGGATCTGATCAGATGTAGTCAGCAAATTGGGTCAACAAATCTCAAAACCAGTTGTCGCGGCGTCCTGGGAGCGCGTGTGCCCCTGGCGGCGAAATTAAAAATCATTTTAATATTTTCAGGAAAAATATGGTGTAGGAGTCGCCACTAACCTTTAGTGCGGTTAGAACACATGATTATTACCCCGTTAGGGGTAGAATCGGTTTACATTACCAGAGTTGGGGTCGGGAGTTCGGTTACGCGAGGGGAAGGTACGAGCACCCCCTACGCGCCCGTTCTTACGAACGGTACCTAATTAATTTGAAATTATCCCTAAGTCAATCTAACAATTCTTTAAATTACTCCTTTTTATAATTTTATAAATACATAGGGAAAATAAATAAATAAATAAATAAATATATACATATATTCCCTCAGAGCTTAGGGTACGTGATGCCCAAAGGCTCATACCCCCGCAATAAAATCATAGGGATTAAAATCAAAATTATTTAAGAAAATATGCTCCCACATTTTAAAATTGTAAGTAAAAGTTTTATAGGAAAATATTAGTATGGGAGGTTTTAATAATAGATATAATAATTTAAACATAATAAATAAGTAAATAAAATAGTAATAAACTAGAATATTAGGATACCAAAATACATACTAATCAACATATATAATAGAAGCTAAAATATCTAACATACCAATAATAGTAGAATATAAACAATAATATAGACTAAGATAATGAACAAATATTAAAATACTACATGTGCGTTATAAACAAAAATACTTAAACATACCATAATACACATAATTACGATAATAATAATAATAAATATCCACAAATAATATAATACGTAATAGATTACTATAATACTATATATACTAAACATACCATATAATAGCATGATACCAAAACACAAAGAATATTACCCAAAATATTAAACTTACCATAATAATTAATACCTTGTATATTAACATACTAAAAATATAATAATAATATATAATATTACCTAAAATGTTATATTACTAAATGTACACGGTCACCTAAAATACTAAATTAAATGTATAATGCTACTTACAATTCTAAGTTGCTAAATATAAATATCATTTATTCAAATAAATATTATAGCATTAAAAATTCCACAACAATGTTATGAACACGACAAAATGATAATACAATCGTATACAAGAAATAAATAAATAATAAACAATAATGAACATCAATATATACGCAATAGCAATATATATACAAAATAACATTAAGAAGAAAAAATATATATATATATAAACAAATTACAAAAACATCACACGTGCATGTGTGTGTTTGTGTGTGTGTGGACAAGTTGTCCAAGAGATGAAACTCAAAGAAATTAATCAAATCAGTAAATATTAACAAGGGAGAGTTAGAAACAACCGAGTAAGGTTTCAGATTGATCAGATAAGAAATCGCCGCTCGATTGGCTTCATCTAGTTGAATGCGCATACACCGACGATTCCACTGCTGCGGCGGTGAGACAGCTGTGTAATAAATTAAAATGAAATTTTAAAACTCAAAATAATAATCTGAATGGTGAGAATTAAGATAAAAGGGTCAGAAACAACCTGGTAAAATTTCGTATTGATCGGATAAGAAATCGCCGCTCGATTGCCTTCGTCTAGTTGAATGCGCAGACGCCAATGACTCCACTGCTGCGGCGGTGATACGACTTTGCAAGAAATTAACACAAAGGGAGAAAACTCAAAAGACGAATCTGAACGGTGAAAATTAAGAAGAAAGGGTTAGAAACGACCTCGTAAAATTTCGCATTGATCGGATAAGAAATCGCTGCTTGATTGGCTTCGTCCAGTTCGATGCGCAGACACTAATGATTCCACTGCTGCGGCGGTAATACGGCTGTGCAAGACATTAACACAAAGGGAGAAAACTCAAAAGAAGAATCTGAACGGTGAAAATTAAGATGAAAGGGTTAGGAAACACCTCATAAAGTTTCGCATTAATCGGATAAGAAATCGTTGCTCGATTGGTTTCATCTAGTTGACTGCGCAAACGCCAACGACTCCATTGCCGCCGCACAAGACTGCAAGGTAAGATTTTTCTTTCTTTGGTCTGTGCCTCCTCCCCTTTGGCTTGGCTATGCCCCCCTTTTATAAAAAAATTCTGTAAACCCTAAAAAAAAACTTCCTTTTTGATTTTCTTTTTCTTTTTCTTTTCTTTTTTTTGCTTTTACTATTATGGTAATAATGAAAATAGTAATAGTAATAATAATTATTATAATAATAATAATAAAATCAATAAGGTAATAATAATAATAATAATAAATAATTGTAGTAAAAGTAAAAATAATAAAGATACTATCAATAAAATAATAATAATAAGACTAGTAATAATAATAATACTAATAGTAATAGTAAAAATGACAATAATAAAATAATAATAATAATAATTATAGCAAAAATAAAAATAAAAATAAAAATGAAGTAATAATAACAATGTAAATAGTAATAATAATAATAATAATAATAATAATAATAATAATAATAATAATAATAATAATAATCATATCGGGCCTGGGTAAAAATGGGGTGTCTACGCCAGTCATTCTCAAACACTTATAATCCAGGATAGAGGAATTACCCGAACTTATCATGGAGGAACAATCAGCCTGGTCCATCTTCCTCGCAGTTTCAGTAATTTCCTTAATCTTATGCACCACCTCTGCAGTCGCTATATAACTCTATTGTAGCTCCTCAATAGTAGTATCAGCTGCAATAGATCTCTTAGAGCTACGCACCTTTGGGATTTCAACCAAATTTAGCTTCTATTCTATCAAAGAAATTTTCTGATGATAGGATGACGCAGATGGCGAATATGTTTCAGCAATTCATGCAAATTCACATCATGACCAACAGTCAGAATACTCAAGCCATCAGTGAATTAAGAGACACCATGCATAAGATAAGTACACAGTTGAATACCTTACAAAAAGGGAAATTTTCAGGACAACCTCAGCCTAATCCCTAGGTATATCGACAACAACAAGAACTAGTGTGATATCCCATGGATGAAAAGACTTAAAAAGATTAGATGTTACTATCCATATCAACAAGGTGCACCTTTCTTTTCGGGAGCTTTCCCATAAGAACTCCACGGTTAAGCGTGCTTGTCTTGGAGCAATACTGGGATGGGTGACCTCTTGGGAAGTTTTCTCAGGAAGCGTGTGAGTGAGAACAAAACACACCGAAAAGGACATGTGTTAATCTGTGGGGCCAGT
Source organism: Malania oleifera (assembly GCF_029873635.1). Classification (NCBI taxonomy): domain Eukaryota; kingdom Viridiplantae; phylum Streptophyta; class Magnoliopsida; order Santalales; family Ximeniaceae; genus Malania; species Malania oleifera. The sequence goes on from NC_080418.1 coordinate 54,121,998, forward strand.
CATTAGTCCGATAAGGCCCGCCTTCTGTTGTCTGGTCCAGGTGGTGGAGGAGACACGCAGTGCTCCCTGGTAGACCCAGGTTGGGGCGTTACAAATGGTATCAGAGCCAACACCCAGCCGAAAGTGTGATGAGATTCACATCGCCTGGGTTTGGAAATGTGGGTTCGCAATGAGGACGTTACGTTCTATAAGTGGGGGAGAATGTGATACCTCATGGATGAAAAGACTTAAAAAAATTAGATGTTACTACCCATATCAACAAGGTATACCTTTCTTTTCAGGAGCTTTCCCATAAGAACTCCACGCTTAAGCGTGTAACAACCTGCTTAATTAACTAGGGTATACAAAATCATTCCTAAAAATGTACTCACTCTCTGACAGGGCACCACTGAAGCCCCTCTACTTGCGAGCTTGATCTGCTTGCCTACCTGGATCACTTGAAAAATAATTCAACACTGGGATGAGCCAAGGCTTAGTAAGAAGAAATATGCTATTACTAGTGTGTGGCAAATGATTTACTATATCATGAAAATTTATTTTCAAATAAACATGTATAACTGAAGATATACTGAAATATAAGTGATAAAATCCACCACCCCTGTTCCTATTGCTTAACATGATAGTATTGGAGTTTATTATTCAAAATACTTCTAATATAAATAAGTATGTTCTCTGTTTCTACAAATCTATACATACGTAATAATAACTGAAAATGTTCCTTGTGGCTATCTGTGTGTCATGACTTACCCTCTCATGACAGGGTTGTGCGGTCCGTAGGCGGGATTTACCCTAACTCGCCAACCAGGAATAAATCACTATACTCCATCGGTCAATATGCCCACCTCAACCCATATCTGGATGGGGAGCCTAACCTCTTCAAAGGCCTAGGTGATTGACCTTACCACGTATTATCTAAATAGGTGGTTGCACTCATAAAGTAACATAGTATCTGTAGCAACGATACCGTGCTCTGTAGCTGCAAGTCTAACAGGGTCTGATATCATATGATATATTTCTATATATATATATATATATATCTATCTGATTTATCATGATTCTGAAGTACTGAAATAACGATGATACTGCATAACTGTACTGTAATTCATATGTCGTCATATTGAGAACTGTATAATCATAACACTGAAACTGCATAATCATAATACTGAAACTGCATAATTATAATGCTGAAACTACATAATCATAATACTAATATTCGTGTAATCATGGTACTAAGATTCATAAAATCATGGTACTAAAATCCATAAAATCACGGTACTAAAATATTGTAAAATCAGGATACCGAAATATCGTAAAACTTATATTCGTACTATATTCATATTCAAAAGCCACATGATACTGTAATACATAATTTTCATCATTAAATAAACTATATAATATTTTAAAAATACCTAGCAAAGTATATTTCCTTTACTTGACTACTGGAAAGCCTTTATGGAATACTAGCCTAATACCTGCAGGGCCTCCTACAAAACACCCTGAAACCAACATATGCTAGAACAAAATATCAGTATTTTTCTGCCTATATAATTTCCTATAATTGTCATAAGGCCAAAAATAGGCTAAAAGGTCTTACCCTAAATTTGGGATGAAATCCAACTTCGATTCCCCAACAATCCACTCTGGCAGACTTGCAAAGAACTTCGCCAGGAGCGTCGTGGTAGCTTCAGATCTTCGATCCGGCGACCAACGAGGCCAGAAACAAAGAGAGAATGGAGAAAGTGACCAAGGGAGAGAGAGGAGAGAGAGAGGAGTGTTAAAATGTGATAAAAATCCGATTTTTATCTATTTATAGGGCCAGATTTATCGACGAGACACGTCACTTCGTCGACAAATCTTTCAGTAAATTCGTCTACGAAGCCCTATATTCGTCGACAAAATTCAGAGCAACCCAAACCGTCTCTCGGTATTTTCTCGTTAACGAAGCCTTGTATTCGTTGACGAAATTCTTCATACCTTTGTCGACGAAACCCTGTGTTCGTCGACGAAGCTTGGCAGTTTCCTTAAAATTATTTTATTCTCCAAAATGCAATGTCGTCAATGAATACTAGTCTACGGCCTCCTTCTATTTTTGTTTTATTTCTCTCCCTCTTATTATTAAAATACTTAATATTTTTAGGGTTACTACAAAGCGTGCTTGCCTTGGAGCAATATTGGGATGGGTGACCTCCTGGAAAGTTTTCTCAGCAAGTGTGTGAGTGAGGAGAAAACACATTGAAAAAGACACGTGTTGATCTATGGGGCTAGTCATTAGTACGATAAGGCCCACCCCTTGTTGTTTGGTCCAGGTGGAGGAGGAGAGATGCAATGCTCCCTAGTAGACCCAGGTTGGGGCGTTACAACTAGTGCATACTATTTCAGGGGATTCTATTGAAATGGCGAAGGCGGTTATTACCTTGAGAAGCAGAAAATAATTTTCCCGTCCTGAAATGCCCATTGATCAACAAACAGTTGCTCCAACACCTGAAGAGGCAGCTGAGATAGACGAGGGAAATGAAAAATTAGACGAAGCAAGCTTAGATTCAAAGAAGTTAGATAATAAGGAGGATGAGACTGTTAAGAAGTATCAACTTGTGGTACCCTATCCTCAGAGGTTGACATCTGGTCAGAAGAATAAGTATCACACTGAGATTCAAGAAATCTTCAAACATGTGAAGATCAACATTCCTCTTCTGGATGCCATACAACAAGTTCCTGCATATGCAGAATTTCTGTAGGATCTGTGCACAATAAAAAGGAAATTGAACGTGAAGAAGAAAGCTTTCTTGACCAAGCAAGTTAGTGTGTTGATATTGATTCAGACTCCTCAGAAGCTCAGAGATCCTAGTTCCTCCACTATTTCTATCATGATTGGTAAATCTTGTATTAGGAGAACCTTACTTGATTTGGGGAGTAGTGTGAACTTGCTCCCATTTTCAATATACAACCAGTTGGGTTTAGGTGAGCTGAAGAAAATACCCATGATGCTACAGTTGGCAGATAGATCACTAAAAGCTCCATGAGGTGTTATTGAATATGTGTTAGTACAAGATGACAAATTTTATTACCTAGTGGACTTTGTGGTTTTGGATATGCAGCAGCCTGTCTCCAACATCTACCAGGAACCTGTTATTTTTAGGCAACCATTCCTTACTACTTCTAATGCCTTGATTAATTGTCGAAGCGGAATACTTAAGCTCATGTTTGGAAATATGACATTGATGATGAACGTGTTTAATAAGACGTCGACTAGGTGTGATGATTCAGAGGTACACACAATAGATGTGGTAGATGACTTGGATATGTAAGAACATTTGTCGGCATTTGGTTCTGATGGTGCATTTGAGAATGAAGCTCCCGAGCAACCTGAGGTATTTTATGAAAAAGTTCCCTTGATTAGAGAGTTACTTTAATCAGAGGGGCAATCCACAAAGATAGATACAATACTAGTCTGTGATGCGCGATGGAGACTGAACCCAACCATGACGGAGGTGGTAAAGGAAGAAGTGCTGAAGATGTTAGATGCTGACATCATCTATCCTATCAGTGACATGTCATGCAGCCCTTGGTTTGATGATATTGTGAACTACCTTGCCACCGATCGAACGCCAGAACATGGGGTAACACAGGATAAGCGTCAATTCTTTGCAGAGATCAAGATCATACTTAAGAATACAGGTTGTCCTAATCAAAAGGCCTGGTTCGAGAAACTGGTTGATGCACTCTATCCCTACCAAACTACATTTAAGACAAACTTGGGGGTGTCTCCCTACAGGTTGGTTTATGGTAAGGCATGTCATGTACCTGTTAAGATTTATTATTCTGCGTTATAGGTTATAAAATAGATTAACTTTTCACTTGATAATGCCATAGGTTTGAGAAAGTTGCAGGTGTGTGAACTTAAAGAACCCAAGAGGAAAGTTTATGACAAGGCTTGCTTAGCGAAGAAGTGGATGGAGCTGCTGCATAAAATCAAGGATAAACAACTTTTCCCAAATCAACAAGATTTTCTTTGCAACTCTAGATTACATCTGCTTCCCAAGAAACTGAGGTCCCGATGGGGTGGCTCGTATATCGTTGAACACGATCATTCCCATGACGTAGTAGAAATTGTCGATCCAACGAATGGTAATAGATTCATGGTCAATGGATAGCAGCTCAAGCCTCTTATGACTCCCTTCGATCCAAACAAAGAGGTTTTTCTTTTGCAAGACCCTAGAGGAGTTTTCTGACCTCTCTCTCTCTCTCTCTCTCTCTCTCTCATTACTTTTCTTTTTATTTTTCTTTTATTTGTTTTCTTTATTTGCATTTCCCTTTTCTTTTTCTGTTATATTAGTTGGTAGTGATTTTATGTATTTTTTTTCTATTAGTTTGTTCACCCGTGCACAATTTTTCTATATCCCCTATGCATTCACATTGAGGACAATGTTCCACTTTAGTTGGGGGGGGTGAGAATTTGCATGTGACACTGTGCACGTCTATTTGCTGAGTTTTGTATTAATAAAAAAAAAGAAAAAAGAAAAAAGAAAGAAAGAAAGAAAGAAAGAAAGAGTATTGAAGATAGATGATTATGCCATGATTAACACTGACTTATACCCTTCACATACTTGCATATAACCTAAGAATTACACACTCGAGTCATTTATGGGTAGTTTCTCTTTATATGACTTTGTAACTCTATGAAGGTTGATTAGTAGTTCATTTGTGTTAATTTAGCTATATAAACTATTGTATTTATATGGTATCTCATGAGACTGAATAGACACATTCACATGATTTATTGCACTTAGGGTTCCTTGTGAGCACTGAGAGAAGACCTGTGACAACTATGACACCTTGTGAGGTATCCTTGAGCTATTTATCGCCATTTTGAGTGTTAACATCAAATCAAAGTTCAAGAAACTCGGTTCTCTTTTCTTCTGGATGATTCTTTGTACATTAGTCGATTGTTTTTAACTTGCTAGCTTAGAGGTGGCATCAAGTGGGGAGATAGAAACTTAGGTCTTGTAGCCTACTCAAGATGTGAAGGCTGAACCACCCCTAGAGATAGACTTATTTCATGGACTATTGTTCGAGCTTAATTCCCATTGGTGGTATGAAGACAATAAAATAAGTGTAATGATTGTCTTAATTGACAATAAAAAGGCAGAAATGGAAGAATGAGTAGAAGAAAGAATAAGAAAAATAGAAATGCAAATGAAGTGAAAGGTTAATACATGCTCCACATAAATACCACACAAAGTCAGGGACACGACACATGTTCTCCACATATGAAAACTCTTCAACCGCTTAATGCCTCAAATGTATTCACGCCCAGTTTGTGAATAAGTTGATCTAGGCTGACCTTCGTTGGATATGGCGAGTAGGTGAGAAGATGTTAGGGTGAAGGACTCGACACCTCACAAATAGGCTGGATCCTTTTTAGACTAGTCCACTCCATATATTTAGCATTTCTTCCTTACAATATGTGGGATGTTTGATTGCGACACTCCCCCTTAGATATGACGAGTGAACCCATATTTTTGAGTATTTTTTAGGGTATACCAGGTAGACCGAGTCAAAACAACCGTTCTGTAGGTGTCCACTGGTATCCTAGGTGTGACAAGTCATACACGTTACACTTACCTCAAGATTTCATTTGTTTATACTCAGATTTATATAACTACATTAACTCTGAATTGTATTGTTGATTAACTTCATGTGAGTATACTATTATTAACGGCCATATAACAATGAGACTTGCAGAGTTGTGTGCATTGTATATGATGAGCTTGTGTGAAATTTGGTTATATTCATGTACGTGAAACAGTATGAATGTGTCGCATGTGCATTCGTTTCATGTTTGTTGGAATTAGTATTTGTGGGTACCGCCCTGGAATTCATTCACGTTATTTACTAGAGACTATCAAAATGTTAGTTGGGGGGTGTGATTACGCGCCTAAATTGCATAATTAGGTGTCTTAATTCATGCATTATGAATTATAATTTTAATTAAATGCCTAATTACACTCAATATTTTAACATTGTACTTCCTTAATAATATTTGGGTTTTATTGAATAATCTACGAATTTTTGATACTTTATTGCAGGGCAATTATAGAAAGCTAAAATCGGCACTATTTCGTAATATAGGCGTAACTTTCTTGTCTGAGCTCCGATCGAGATGATTCAAAATTATAGGAAAATATGAGGAAGTCCTTTTTGGTCTCTTGCGTTGGGTAGGGCTCAACTCTCCTCTCTCCCTTTATATATTTTTTCTTCTTCTCTTCCAGTAACACTCAGCCCCCTCTCCCACCCTCTCAAACTCTCCTCTCTTCACTCTCCCTATTCTCTTCTCTCGTTATTCTCTTCTCTCGGCTTCACACTCTGGTAGCCTCTCTGAACTAACTTGTTGACCTTATTGGTCATGCCCGGTTTTGATTATGACAAATACTCATTGTATCTAATGAGCGTTTGAGGTTTTGTGCAGGAATCAAGAATGATAAGATCAAGATGTGCACAAAGCAAGAAAAGCTGGAAGACCAAATCATATTCTTTGTAATATATCTATATTGGTCTATAATAGTAATTAGGGCATTTGGTTTGTAATAAGCTCACACACATCACACATATGATTTACTACGTAAGCTCAAATCGAACCATGAATGAGAAAGGACAGTAGAAAGACCTTAGGGTGCACCTTTGGTCGACCTTCAGTCGACCGACACCGAACTTTTTCGGTGTCTTCAAATTGGACCCCAAGTGACCTTAGGACACACACATATTTCACATATGTTTATTAGGCACTTGAGTAAGACTTGTTTGGGACAATACGGGACCAAAATGCACACTTGATGCACTTTCGGTCGACCGGCCAACTTAGTTCAAAAGGTCCTGGTCGACCGAACCGCCCTAGGTCAACAGTTTGACCAAGGCCCGGTCGACCGTGCCCTTATAGTTCATTTGACCCCGGTCGACCGAACCACTTGGGAGTCAACATTTTGACCTCCCGGTCGATCGACCAAATTTGTACTCCAACAACCTGGTCGACCGAAGGGTCTCGGGAGAATTCCCAGCGGTTTGGTCGACCGAACCACACAATTCAAAAATGGCCCGATCGACCGAACCTCAGAAGCTTGAAAAATCGCCCTGCCTCGGTCGACCGACCACTCAGTTCAAAATAGCCCTGGTCGACCGAGTTATTTGAGTCCTGGTCGACCGAACCATTTCTGGTCGACTGGACCTCTCGGGTTGCCCTGATTTTTTACCGCAGTTAACAATTTTTAAACAGGGTTAAAATACCTTAAACGTCATTAAACTTTTCTAATAATACCCAAAAGGTCCCCAACGGTCATATTTCCTTCCATGACTATATATATGTGTTCATTTGCAAAGATTAAGAGAGATTAGCCACCTTGATTAGGGAAAAATTCTCTGAAAAATAAAAACCCTATACTACTCATTTTATTACTCAAACCACTCATACTTGTCTTCTATCATTGCCTACATATTTTGTAAGTTGATTGAGTGTTTTGCTTAATAGGTTTGCTCTCCTTATGCTACTTGTTTGACATAATTTTCTTGAGAGCCAAACCTAAGGATTCTTAGGAGGCTTTTGCTAATAAGCATTTCCTAAGAAAACCTTGTTAGATCTTCTAAGCTTGCACCTTCATTGCAAGATCTTGAGAAGAGTGTATTTGTTTTTATTTGCAAAAACTTTTCAAACACTTCCAAATATCTATTATACTTTTATATTGCAAAATATTTTGAAGAGATATTTGTTTGTGTGATTGTGATCTTTGTTGCAATATTCTTTCACTCATATATTATTTGCTGAATGCAAAGATTACACGTCTTTTGCAAATCAAGCATATACATTGTTTAATACTTATATGCTTGAGATATCTTAATGATTGAAATACATAAGACTTGACATCTTTGTGTGAATCTATTTGTTGAATATCTTGTGATACAAAGATTGTTTGTTTGACACTCTCACGTACGCTTTACACCGATAGAAAATACCTTTGAGAGTTGAATTATCTAGACCACATTGAGCTTACAAATTATTTCATATTTGTGGTGTATATTATTGCGTGAATTTGGGTACATATCTGCTTTACTTGAAAGCACAATCACTGTACCATTTCATTGTAATACACTTTGATTGTATTTCCAGGCACAGGCCTGAAGAGGGAGACTAGCCCTGGAATAGTCCCGGATTGGCTTAGACCCGGTTAGGAAAGCTAGGTGCGTCTTCCTATTAAGGCGTGTAGGTTGAGGTCAGCCCCTCTAATTGACCTGGTTAAGGTTGAGGTCAGCCCTGTGATAATTTGACCTGGTTGTAAACGGTGTTGCTCCGCCCTTAAGTGAGCTACTAGTGGAATCCTCAAGCTTGCGAGCTTGAGGCGGGGACGTAGGCACAGTTGGCCAAATCCTGATAACATATCGTGTGTTTGCTTACATTTCCGCACTTTACATTTACCGCACATGTATGTTATGGGTGAATGATGCGTATAACTTAATTTTCATATTATATTTATCTACGCATTTGGAAATTGTATAGACAGGCCTTAGGTTGTGCATATACTGTTGTTGAATACATTAACCTAGGAGAAAAAGTTTAAAATTCCAATTCACCCCCCCTCTTGGGAATACACAAATTCTAACATAACTTAACTCTCCCTCTCTCCCCTTATCTCTCTCCTTATCCTCTCTCTCTCTCTCTCTCTCTCTCTCTCTCTCTCTCTCTCTCTCTCTCTCTCTCTCTCTCTCTCTCTCTCTCTTTCTCTCTCTCTCTTGGCTTCTCTTCCTTTTTCCTCTTCTCTCTTCTATCTTGCTGTTACTACCATCCAAGAACCCGAGAGACTCCCTTTGTTGCTGCTGCCTCTGCTCCTTCGTGCTGCTGTGTTGCTGACGGAGCCCAACCCGAGAGACTCCCTTTGCTGCTGCTTGAGACCTCACACCATTGCCGAGATGTTGCTTCTTCTTCTTCTTCCTACTGCTATCATGAACCCGAGGTGCCTAAGCTCCCTTGCTAGCTACTGCTCTTCAACCCGAAACCACCATGACCGTTGCTACTTGCTACGGCCTGCCAGATTTTATCTCTTTTCCTCTTTCTTTCTTTTTTTCTTCAGTTTTTGTTCCTGCTATTAAATAATTGGATAATTTTTATATTTTGTTTAGCAAAATTTAAATTAAAGTTTTATTTTTTAATTCTTGTTTGGTTATTATTATATAAATCAAGTTATTTTCTTTCTCGTCTTATTTTACATTATCATTAGGATTAACGTTGCTTGGGTTATTTTTTTTTTATTGATAAAGTTAGGTTTAGTTTCTTGAGAGAAAAAAAGAATAAATTACAAAAATAAAAAAAAGTATCTTTTTTAGGATTTAAATTTGTTTTTTTTTTAATTTTAGAATAAAATTGAGTTGGGTTCTCTTTAAGTTAAGTGCAGTTTAGTTAATGTTTGAATTTTTATCGTGTTTCCAGTTATCGTTAATTGTTAGAGAGTTAATTTTCGTTCTTGGTTGTGTTAAAGGTTGTTTCTTTTTGTGTTGATCGAGGTTGTTAGAATTGCATGCTTAGGTTCTAGCTTAAAGTTATCATTTTTAATCTTTTTTCAAAGTTCAACGCGTGTTTCAATTCTTACCTAGCTATTAAACGTAGGATTTCCGTTTCTCATTGTTAAAATTAGTTTGTATTAGGATTTAGAATTTAAATTTCACGTTATTTTAATTCGTTAAAAAAATCTCAACAAACTAGAAAACCCGGATTTGAACTATTTTCAGTGACATTTTTGTTTCTTATTTTCTGATTGAAATTATGTAAAATCTGAGATTAAACTGCATTTCCTAAGGAGACGATCTAGCCCTTGGGTTAAATATTATACGATTGAACTCCTATACTTGGGATAACTTCTAAGCTACTCATTTTTCGAGTGAGTCAATGCAAATACAAGCAAGAACTACAACTGTATGCTGGTTTAGTGCTACATCTTGTTGTCTGCCAGATGACATTCTTGTTGATATGACTTCAATAATTTTTTTGGATTTGCATTTAGTGTGAAACTCAATACATTTTTCTTAGATTTTCCAAAATGGACACCAATTCTATAGTTGAATTCAGGTCCAACAAGCATCTTACGATAGTTTTTTCCATAAAAGAAAAAGAGGGCTAGCAACTTACCACAATGATGTGAGCCAATTTGCCTCCTAAGGTTCGTTATGATTGGGTCCTGTATTTAGTGTTTTAAAAATAGAAGAATATTTTAGTAGAACTAATTAGGAATAATTAGAATAATTATCCATTATCTTTTTATGAGAAAAAAAGAATAGAAATCATTAATGGATATAAACTCTACAAGATATTACCTCAACGCTTAGTGCTCCCAAAAGAAGATGCACATACGAGGAGATTCTAAATTACCACTACAACCTATGTCTTGAACTAATATTAATAACAAATAATAGTATTTTCATAAACCAATAAACATACAACAATAAAGAACTATTGAAAGTATTGCATCAAGTAAGAAGAATCCATATAAAAATAAAATAAAATAAAGTTACACTAAACTTGTGTAGCTCGATAGTTGTTTTGATTGGAGAACACCATCTTCACCTACGACCATCTCTCTCTCTCTCTCTTACCTTACTTAAATTTAATGTTTGTTTGACTTATTTCATTGTTGAGTTTAGTTTGCTTTCATTTAAAGTTATTGTTGAAATTAAATGTTTATTTAAGTTAATTAGTGTGTTTAGTTTATTTCATTGTTGAAGAATTTTTTAATAGATTTATTTTTGTTTAAGTTCTCACTCTCTCTCTCTCTCTCTCTCTCTCTCTCTCTCTCTCTCTCTAATTGATTATTATGTTTAAACTTCAATGTCATTTTAATATTTAATGGAACTCATTATTTTTGGATTGATTTTCATGTAAGCTCATTTTAATGTGGATTTAAATTGTTTAGCATTTGATTGAGTTTAAGACCTTGTTTGAGTTAGTTTATTTTTGTTTAAGATTTTATTTAAGAGTAGCTTATTTTTGTTTAGGCCTTTGTTTAAGCATAGTTTATTTTTGTTTAAGACATTGTGGAGTAGGATTATTTAATTGTTGAATGCCTTCATGAGATTAATGAAGTCTTCTTTCTTAGTTCATTATTTGAATGTTTAAAGAGTTGGTTATTTTGCTTGTTTAATTTCATATTGTTTATTTGAATGGTTGAATGAGTCGTTGAATGGATTATACCGGGTTGGCATAGTTGGTTGGTTTGTTTAATCTTATGGTAGTTATTTTATTGTTTAAACATGTTATGTCTCTAGTTTAGGACTCGCTTTGTTTTAATTTCATCACAAACTCACAAAACCCCCAAGAAATTGAATCTGAACCGTGTTCAATAAATTATTTTTTTTAAAATTTTTTTATTTTTATTTTCTCCTTGTTGTTTTAATGCAAATTTGAAGTTAATCTACATTCCTTGAGGAGACGATGTGACCTTTTGGGCTAATTATTACGCAACAGAACTTCTATACTTGGGATAGTTTTTGTACTGCTCATTTTTAGAGTGAGTCAATATTTCTCTAGAAAATGTTTTGCAAGATATATGAGAGTATTGGAAAATGATTTTCTCAAGATTGACCTTTCAAATATCAAAAGTGAGAAACCTTTTAAACAAGTATATATAAATAAATATATTGTTGGAATCTGTGTGATCCCAAGAGGAGGGTGAATTGAGTTTTAAAAACTTTTGGTTAAATTAAGCATTTATATCGATTCATCACATATCATATCTCATTCAATGTACACGCGTGTATGTAAAAATGATGAAACTATACGTTCAAATATACAGATGCGACATATCTCATTTAACTCAAATGTGTACATGCAAATAATTATAACTATAAATGAAAGTATACACATGCGAAAATTGAAGTACGGAAATCAAATAAGATAGAAAGAGAGTGACACACAGATTTGTTATCGAGGTTCGGCCAAACCAGCCTACGTCCTCGCCTTGGGCATATCCCCCAAGGATTCCACTATCTTTGCTCACTTAAAAAGGTAGAGCAGAAGCCGTTACAGCCTCTCCTTACGAGGCGAGTTAAACCACAGCTCAATTATAAGGCTGAGCCCAACTTGTCTCTCTTACGAGGCGAAAACTCCCTGGTTCAATTTTTCGGACTGAACCCAATTAGTCTCACTTACGGAGTTGAGATTTCCCAGTTCAATTTCGGGATGAACCCAACCGATACATGAAAAATATTTTTGTACATATTACATGCTTCAAACAATAAGTTTGGATGTACCCATTTAAACTCATATACAAGCACTCTCTTATGATATAATATAAGCTCAGTAAAGTAAGGGTGTTTATCTAAATAATTAATGCACAAATAAAACATATAAGATTATTAAAATGATTATCATGTTCTTTAACAAAGATTTTTGCTAATAAAAATGTTTGGAAAATTTGGGGTTTAAGCTCAAGAAAAAATATTTGTGCAATAAAGGATTTCTTCCAAAAAGATTTATTAAGAAAAAAATAATTAGAAGAAATCTTAAGGCTACTCTAAAAAATGATTTAAATAAATGAAAATGCAAATGTGAGTAAATGTAAATGAATATAAATTAAATGCCCAAAATGAATATGCTCTCCTTCAAAATAAAATTTGAAATAAATAAACGTAAAAAGAGTAGAAAAGATTTGATAAAAAAATATGCCCCAAAGAAATGATTTTATTAATAAAAATTGGTTTGGGGGAACTTTGATTAACAAAGAATTTAGAGAGAATTTGAAGTTAAACAAAGTTACTAATCTGAGTTATGGAGGGGGTATTTATAGATTTTTAGGAAAATATGACCGTGGACACGCTCGGTATTATTAGAAAAGTTTAATTAATTTTAAACGTATTTTTAACATTCAAAAATGTTGGAACTTGGGAGGTTCAATTGACCAAGGCAAGGTTCGGTTGACCGTATTAGGCAAGCTCGGTTGACCAATACGTTCGGTTGGCCGAGCTCTCACAATGATTTGAATTTTAAACAGCTCAATTGACCAATGGGAAGGCCGATCGATTGACTGAGAGGCGATTCGAAACCCTTCGTGGGTTTGGTCTACCTAGGGGTAAGAACGGTCGATCATTCAACAGGTTCAATCGACCATCGATGTTTTGAATTATGAGTTCGGTCGACCAAGTTGGTGGAAAAGTGAAATTCTCAGGGGACGATCGACCGAGGAAGGTTAGTTCAAAAGTGGATCGGTCGGTCGAGCAAGTCAAACTTTTGATTTAAAATTGGTTCGGTCAACCAAGCTGATCTGAACTAAAAAGGTTTTGTCGACCGAGACTTTTGAATTAAGCCTAAAAACCCAATGTCAGTTGACCGAAGTCTGTTTTTGCCCCAACTTTGATCCTAATTTATTTCTAAACCTTTTGTATGATTTTAGTCTTTTAGGAAAATGTTTTCTGTGAAGTGTGTTGGTCCTTAGGGTCTGTCTAAGATCATTCTGAGCATTTTATCTATATCATGCAGATGCATGCACTATTATAGACCAGAGACGTATAAAAACTAAAATGCATATACAAATTAAATCAAATGTCTTCTTTTTGTTCTTTTGCTCTTATGGTTTTTCATGGAATGCGCGCGGACAATTTTTTCTTTTAAGTCTTTCGGGCTTCCATTTATCTTTTACCTCATATGTGTGCTGAATCATAAACTTGTTCAAAAATACTAAATATACACATGAGATACGAGTGCTTTGTTGCCTTCAAAACAGGGATCAGACTCAAAAAGTCAATATATTTGCTCAAAGCTCTTTTGAATAACCCAAATGATTTTTTCCAAAAAAATATTTTCAAAAAGAAAGTAGGAGAAATTTCATTTTGATCTTTTTGAAATATTACTAGAGTAAGGAAACTTTTAAGTAATATATATGAGTGTAAATATAAGCTCAAGCCTCAAGAAACCCTTAAAAGATTTTCTCCAAAAAGTATATTCTAAAGAAGAATAGGAGAAGTATGATCTTTGATCTTCAAAAAGAGTATAAAATATAAGTAAGAATCAAAGAATATTCAAATATAATTTCAATATAGATCTCTAACCTTCTCCAAGTGAAATGAGTTGGTTTTATAACCAAATTTGAAATATGATCGTTGGGTATTATAATAATAATATATTTCAAACTTTATGGCCGTTTGGAGCTCAAAATAGCCTGAACCCGAGAAGTCTGGTCGATCGGCCAAAGGGCAATTTCCCTTTTAGTGCGGTTTGGTCGGCTAGGTTCATAATCCAATTTGTCGGATCAACCTTGTATGAGGTCCGATCAACTGAGCTTAATGATTCGGTCGACTGGCCCCTTTGTAAAAATGAGTTTTGGCTAGTTTTTTTTTTTTAAATTTCAAAACAATTTCAAACCTTTTGGTATAAGTTTAACATTTTAAATAAAAGGTTTTTATGAGAATTGGAGTTCCTAAGGTCAATCTAATGTCAGTGTTGAGCTTCAATTCAAATCAAAAGATCATGTATACACAATTGAAACGTAATTACAATACAACTGAAAAACATAAGGTCTTCAAACTTTACTCTTTACAAATCCATGGAATACGCCAGAAGATGTGTTCGATTAAGTATTTCAAGGCTTCTATTTTGCATAAGATATTTGTGCATATAGAAAAATAAACTTGTTCGTACATTTAGCGCACAAATAAGATGCTGTTATTTGTCATTATCAAAATAGGATATAACTAAAAAAGTCAATAACATGTTTCCACTTCATATGACGAGTATTTGCTTACAAGTAGTCCAAAGTAATTTATGAATACTTTCCATGAAGTACTTATTTTATTAAAAAATATTTCAAAAAATAATTTTCACCATAAGAAATTATTTGTATGCAAATTAAATATTATATCTTTACATAATTTTTATTTTAAATATTTTTGTAATAAATGTTTATTTTTTAAATAATTCCAAACGGGGTTAGTAGGAGAAATGTGTTAGGGATTATTCACTAGACCAATCTCCCGAAGTCCCAAACGGCAGAAGAGAAAAATCTTGAAGAGTGAAGGCTGACAAGTTGACCATTACAAGCAAGACACGTACACCGTTCCTCAACCACAGCCGTTCACTCTATAAGCACACCAACGTCCGCTCGCTCTTTCCTCCACGGCTGCCTCGCTCGAAGCCAAACAAAGAACGCATTGATCTGTGGCCATTGCTGCCATAATCGCTTCATTCATTTCAGGTACATCCGCTTCTTTTGATTTAATTCCCCCATTGCCGAGTTTCTATTCTGAATGGTCTTTGAATGGTAATCCGATAGTTTTTTTATTAGATTACTCGAGTCGGTTCATAGGTGATGTTGGCACTCTGATTTCAAAGTTCATTTCTTATTGATTTGGAGCTCTATCTTCAGTTGGTTGATTTAATTTCTGCTCTAACGTTGAATATTTGCTTAGAACTGTTTATATCTTAGAGAAAACCTAAAATAGTGCAGCTAGTCTTTCTGTTGCAGTTGAATTGCAATGGAATTTTAAGTCCTTTTTTGTTCAAGTCGGAGTTTTGCTCTCTCTCTCTCTCTGCCCTCCCTTCCCCCCAGTCCTCTTCTTTCAATTCTTCACGTGTTGGATTTCTATGCCATCCTCTTTACGAGCTTATGAGCAAGCTAAAAATGCTAACCATTCTTTATTGATGCTGCTCAAGACGCTCTTGAGCTTGGTAATTTTCATTGGTAAAATTTTCAAAATTGGGCTTAAGTTGAATGCCTTTGCTTTAGTTGGTACCACCTATCCTTGTTTCAGTACTGAAGTATATTACTTTTATTTTGATCAAGTTCTTTACCTTACAATTTTTGTTCTCCATTATCAGTTTTTTTTAAAAATTATATTAGTACTTATTCGATACTTTTTCTGTTCTGGGCTCTAAAGTTATTTTGTGTTTCACATTTATCAAAAGAAAATCAAATGACACTAGGAAGACAATAGGTATTTGGTTATGTTAAACAATGGTGTCTGTGGATAATTCTCATAATATATAGATACATTTACATCCTATAAAGCAGGAAACAATCCTATTCTAAGGGAATTTAAATATTCCTATATTTAATACACCAGATTGGTCAACTAACCAGATTCCTAGGATTAATCAATCTAATAATTACACCACAAATACAGCTTATGTTGACACTCATCCTCAAGTTGGAACTTAGATATCTATCATACCCAACTTGTCAATCACACTAGGGAAACCTTTCCTGAAACAACTTTTGTGAACATATTAGCTAACTAGCTTTCGAACTGGACAAATGGAAATTGTATAATCTTTTGATCGAGGTTCTCCTTGATGAAATGACGATCAACTTCAACATGTTTGATGCGGTCATGTTGTACACGATTATGTGCAATCTCAATGGCTGCCTTATTATCACCATGAAGATTCATAGGTTTTGCATAGTCAATCCCCAAATCTTTTAGTACACTCCTAGTCCACATCAATTTGCATATACCACGAGCCATAATTTGGAATTCAGCTTCTGCAATCGATCTTGCCAGGACCCCCTACTTCTTGCTTCTCCAAGTGACAAGATTACCTTCCATGAAAGTAAAATAACCAGACGTGGACCTTCTGGTTGTTTAATTACTTGCCCAATTAGAATCCGTGTATCCTTTAATGTTAGAGACACCATTTTTCTAGAACAACAATCATTTTCCCGGAGCACTCTTCAAGTATCTTAAGATTCAATATACTGCATTCATATGCTCTTCACTTGGTGCACGCATGAATTGGCTTACGATGCTCACAACATAAGCTATATCCAGCCTTGTGTGTGACAAATAGTTTTATCTCCCAACCAACCGTTGATAACAATCCTTGTCTGTTGGAACTTGATCTAGAAAAATTCCCAGCTTATGATTCATTTTTATGGGCATTTCTACTGGTTTGCAAGCAAGCATTCCAATTTCCGTTAAAAGATCTAACACATATTTCCACTGCGAAAGGAAAATCCCCTATTTTAATCTTGCTACCTCAATACCCAAAAAATATTTAAGTTGCCCCAGATTCTTCATTTCGAATTTAGTAGCCAAATATTCTTGTAACGCTTTCATTTCACATGGATCATCTCCTGTCAAGACCATATCATCAACATACACGATTAAAGTTGTTACCTTCCCTTCTTCGTGTTGTATAAGTGTCACGGTCCGACTATTTTCACACCTTTGTGAAGGGCCGTGCGGTACTAGCTAAAGCACTCTTGCTTAACTAGTCAGCCTGTCGTATACCAACATTTATCCACGAAACACTTTCATTAGTATTCATTCAAATAGCAGTGGAAACAGTAATCAATTCATGAAAGCCGTGGCAAGCAAGCAGCAAACATTGAAGCAAACATAATTCATTAACAACACCTCCGTTGACATTGTGTGCTTAGAGAGGGAGGCAAGTAGGCTAAATACGTTGACAATAGTTAGTGAGTTTTACAATGACTGATGAACACTCACCCTCCCCTAAAAAGCCTTCTAGGCCATTCCCACTCTAACACTAGGAAACATCAAAGTGACCGAGGAGTCGTACTGACTTATTTGGCATACAAAGACACTACTAGCAGAAAATAATCTTACACTAGTATTTACATGATGAAAACCCATCCCAAGCACACGAGATAAGTGGTCACAGGCAAGCATAATGCCCTGAACAAGTTTAGCTCGTGACATTCTCCCCCACTTATGGGATTAACGTCCTCGTAGACTTTGGTGGTAGGTACACGTCAAGTTTGTCCACGAACAGTTGAATATCTTCCGCATAAATCCAGCTGATTTCTTTGTCATCAAGGCATTTCCACTTCACTAGGAACTTTTGTTGCTTCTTCCTTGAGGATGTAAACTTTATGTCTGCAAGGATCTCTTCAACTTCACATTTGTCAGGTTGCACTGTCTTCAACTTTGCTTAGTTGGATTGACTTCTGCTCAGCTCATTGGTGTTGGCGTTGGCTTGAGGCAACTGACATGAAACTGTGGTCTTCTCCCCTGATTTACCCACTTTTTCATCTGCTTAGAAGCTTTCTCCAGATAGGCTTGGGCAAACTCTGCATTCTGTCTCCATTCTCTGGTAAAGATATATGCTCTGGGACTCTTTCGTCTTTACGGATCGCCCATTGTGTGAGGTAACAATGGTAGTTGGCCTGTAACAAGCTCAAAAGGGCTCTTGTTGGTTGTTGAGCTCCCTTGGGCATTGCCATAGAACGGAGCCACATCAAGTAGTTGCACGCCATTTTTCTAGTTGTCGTTGACAAAATGGCGCAAGTACTCTTTCAGTAGCTCTCTGAATCTCTTCATCTGTCCGTTTGTCTGTCGGTGATAATTCGAAGAGACGTCAATATGTGACCTGAATATCCTGAAAAATTTTGTCATGAAGTTGTCAGTGAATATTAAGTCTCGGTCACGAAAAATAACTTGGGGAATATCCCATGGTTTCACAACAGTCATAAGGAACAATTGTGTCATCTCCTTTACCGAACAGTACTTTGGTGCGGTCATGAAAGTACCATACTTCTTCCGCTCCCCTTTGTCTTGTTGGCAAGTGAGACAAGTTTTGGTATAATCAACCACATCCTCCCGTGTGTACGGCCAACGATACCTCCCCAGTAGTTTTGTCATTGGAGTCATTCTCCATGAATACCCCTCAACGAACTTTCTGCAATATATAGTAAGGCCAAGAAAGGAACGCAACTCCTTCACTGTCGTGGGGATCTTTTGTTCTTGAATCATCCTTACCTTCTCCATACCCCTCAAGATACGACATTGTTCAACCACATGACCAAGGAATTTGTTGCTCCACTGAGCAAAAGAGAACTTCCCTTTCTTCACATACAGACTGTTTCCCCTCAGCCTGTTGAACACCTTCCGCAAATGCTCTTTGTGTTTCATCTGAAATGACACCGATGCTCCCAACGGTGCTTTGGAAGGGCGAACACATCTCGCTTTCAATTCATCAAGTTGTTTCCCCAACTCTACTATTTCTGGAGGCGCAATCCGACATGGCCCTTTAGCAGGTGGTTTCACTTCTGATAACAACTCAATCTTATGCTCCACAGTCCGTCATGAAGGCAAATTGTGAGGTAGCTTTTCTGGCAACACCTCCTTATCCTCATCCAACACCACTTGGATGGTCATATGCTTCAGCTCTTGGCCTACTTCTTTGTCTACCACCACCGTGGTTAGATGTGTCTGCTCACCCTGACTCCATTCCTCATTGAGTTGTATGGCTGAAAGGGACTTCCCGTCGTCTCCTTTCATTGCAACGACTTACACCATGCACGAGTGATCTCCCATTAGACACAGGGAACCAGTCGAAGGCATCAGCACTGCCCTCGTCCCCCTAAGGAACTCTATTCCTAGAATGACTGGAAAGTCATCCAGTGGCACCGCTGTGAAATTCGCATGACCTTCCCACTGTCCAAGCTTCACACTCACTTGCTTGGCTACTCCTAGAGTAGGCTGGGCTATAGAATTAACTGCTTTCATGCGTCTTGTATCATTCTCTAAGGATAAGTTAAGTCTCCATGTTTCCAATTGCGAAACAAAATTATAAGTAGCCCCCGTATCCACCATAACACGGGTACTCTTCCCATTTATCCTCAAGTCTAAAAACATTAACCCTTTTGCTCGTGTAACTTTTGATGCTTTTGCCTGCTTTTCCAATGCCTTTACAAACAGCACTGAACCTACCCTCGGGGCATCATCCTCTTCCTCCTCGCTTTCCACCACTTTTCCTGAAGTGGAAGCTTGTAAGGCATTGAGTAATCCCTTGTGTTGACACTCACTCACTCAGTGAGATCCACCACACAAGTAGCAAGAAATTTTACTCTTCCCCTTTCCATTGGGTGTGTTGAACCCTTGAGACGATGAAGTTTCCTTTGAGGTTGATGATTTTTACTCGCCCCCCCCCCCCCCCAACTCTTGGGTTTGCCTTTCTTGAAAGACTTTCCACTGTTCCCCTCTTCGCCAAACCGTTTGGATGAAGCAGTGTCATCGCCAGTGTAGTCAATCAAGCGTTCTGCAGCAGCTTGTGCATTTAACAAGTCTTGAACCCTTTGCCTATGAAGTTCTGTTCTTGCCCACGGTTTCATCCCCTTAAGAAAATAGAACAACTTGTCCTTCTCCGACATATCCCGAATATCCAACATCAAAGCAGAAAATTGTTTCACATATTCCCTGATCGACCCCGTATGCTTGAGATCTCTCAGTTTTCTCCTAGCATTATACTCAACATTTTAAGGAAAGAATTGGGCCTTGAGCTCTCTCTTCAAGTCTGCCCAACTATTGATTACACAACTTCCATTTTCAATTTCTTTGTACTTGGTACGCCACCATAGTTTGACATCACCAACTAAGTACATGGTCGCAGTATTCACCTTTGCCCGTTTTGAGGCCATCCTCAGAGCGTAAAAGTACTACTCCACGTCAAACAAGAAGTTCTCTAACTCCTTGGCATCACGGGCACCCCCATACATCTTGGGTTCTGGTACCTTGGAAATTACATAGATTGACCCTAGGTTGTGTATATACTGTTGTTGGATAAAGCAACCTAGGAGAAAAAGTTTTAATTTCCAATTCACCCCCCCTCTTGGGAATACACCTTTTCTAACATCATATCTATAGCAAAAAATCGGGATTGGCCTCTGCAACAATTTGATGTTAAAAATGCTTTTCTCAATGGAGATTTAGAGGAAGAGGTCTACATGGAGTTGCCACCCGGAGTTAAACGTAGTTCTCTGTGTAGAAGTGAAGTTTGTAAATTGAAGAATCATTGTATGAGCTAAAACAATCACCTAAAGTTTGGTTTGGGAGGTTCTCTTCTACAATGAAAGCATTTGATTATAAGCAAAGTAATCTAGACCATGCATTGCTTATTGTCACGAGCTAAGCTTGTTCAAGGCATTATGCTTGCCTGTGACCGTTTATCTCGTACACTTGGGATGGGTTTTCATCATGTAAATACTAGTGTAGGGCTATTTTCTGCTGGTAGTGTCTTTGTATGCCAAATAAGGCAGTATAACTCCTCAGTCACTTTGATGTTTCCTAGTGCTAAAGTGGGAATGGCCTAGAAAGCTCTTTAGGGGAGGGTGAGTGTTCATCAGTCATTATAAAACTCACTAACTATTGTCAACGTGTTTAGCCTACTTGCCTCCCTCGTTAAGCACACAATGTCAACAGAGGTGTTGTTAATGAATTACGTTTGCTTCAATGTTTACTGCTTGCTTGCCACGGCTTTCATGAATTGATTACTGTTTCCGCTGCTACTTGAATGAATGCTAATGAAAGTGTTTCATAGATAAATGTTGGTAAACGATAGGCTGATTAGTTAAGCAAGAATGTTTTAGCTAGCGCCGCACGGCCCTTCACAAGGGTGTGAAAATAGTCAGACCATGACACTTGGTATCAGAGCCAAGATTGAGTTGCTACGTGAATTCAATTGCCTTCGTTGTGGGATTTGGAAAGCTTTGGTAAGTGACCATGGCACCAAACAATGCTAAGAGGATTAGCGTGCTAGAAGCACAGGATGAGGTAACAACCAATACTATGGCTGCGGAGGTGGCCCAGATGAGAGAACTTGTTGATGAAGTGATGGGATCACAAAAACATTAAGCAAGTTTGATAGGCGACATGTCAGAGGACTTTCGCCATACAATTGAAACTTTAAAGTCGCGGATGGATGATTTGGATGCAAAGGTGAATCTGATGGTTCTTGCTATGGGGAACTCCAACACAACCTAGGGTCAATCTATGTAATTTCCAAATACGCCGATAAATATAATATATGGAAATTCAAATCAAGCGCATCATTTACATAACAACATACACGTGCGATAAATATAAAGTGCAGAAATGTAAACAAACACGCGATATGTTATCGGGGTTCGGCCAATTGTGCCTATGTCCCTGCCTTTAACTCGCAAGCCAAAGGATTCCACTAAAGGCTCACTTAAGGGTGGAGCGACACCGTTTACAATCAGGTCAAATTAACACAGGGCTGACCTCAACTTACACTAGGTCAATTAGCGGGGCTGACCTCAACCTACACGCTTTAACAGGATGACGCACCTAGCTTTCCTAATCAGGTCTAAGCCAATCCAGGACTATTCCAAGGCTAGTCTCCCTCTTCAGGCCCGTGCCTGGAAATACAACCAAAGTGTATTACAATCAAATGGTACATTGATTGTGCTTTCGTGTAAAACAGATATGTACCCAGATGCGCGCAATAACATACACCACAATATGATTCAATATATAAGCTCGATGTGGTCTAAATGGTTCAACTCTCAAAGGTATTTTCGGTATGTGTAATGAGTACGTGAGAGTAGCAAACAAGCAATCTTTGTATCACACGATATTCAACAAATAAATTCACACAAAGATGTCAAGTCTCTAGTCTTTTAATCAGCAAGATAACTCAAGCATGTAAGTATTAAATGATGTATATGTTTGGTTTGTAAAGATGTGTAATCTTTGTATTCAGCAAATAATATATGAGTGAATGAATATTGCTACAAAACCACTATCAAACAAATAAATATCTCTTCAAATGTATTTATTCAATATAAAACACATTAGATATTTGAAGATGATTTTGAAAAGATTTGGCAAACAAAATACTATACGATCTTCTCAGGATATTGTGATGAAGGTGCAAGCTAGGAAGATCTAACAAAGTCTTCTTAGGATAGACTTATCAACAAAGTCCCCTAAGAATCCTTAGGTTTTGCTCTCAAATAAAATTATGTCAAGCAAATAAAACAAGGAGAGCAAACCTTACCAAACACACACTCAATCCACTTACAAATGATGTAGATGATAATAGAAGGTAAGCTTGAGTGAATGAGGCCCAAAAATGAATATAAGGTTTTTATTTTTCAGAGAATTCTTCCCTAATCAAAGTGACTAATCACCCTTAATTTTCTCAAATGAACTCATATATATAGACATGGGAGAAAATATGACCGTTGGGGACCTATTGGGTATTATTAAGAAAGTTTAATGATGTTTAAAGCATTTTAACCCTGTTTAAAAATATTAACTGCGGTAAAAAAATCAGGGCAACCCGAGAGGTCCGGTCGACCAGAAATGTTTCGGTCGACCAGGACTCAAGTAGTACGGTTGACCAGGGGTATTTTGAACTGAGTGGTCGGTCGACTGGGGCAAGGCGATTTTCCAAATTTTAGAGATTCGGTCAACTAGGCCATTTTGAACTGGCTGGTTCGGTCGACCGGACCGCTGAGAATTCTCCTGAGGACCCTCCGGTCGACCAGGTAGTTGGAGTACAAAAGTGGTCGGTCGACCGGGAGGTCAAAATGTTGACTCCCAGGTGGTTCGGTCAACCGGGGTCAAATGAACTGTAAGGGCTTGGTTGACTAGGGCCTTGGTTAACAGTTGACCCGGACCGGTTTCGGTCGACCAGGCCAAAATGAACTGGCTTGGCTGGTCGACCGAAAGTGCATTGTGTGTGCATTTCGGTCCCGTATCAAAACAAACAAGTCCTATTCAAGTGCCTAACAGATATATGTGAAAGTGTGTGTGTCCTAGGGGCCCTTGGGTTCCAATTTGAAGACACCGAAAAATTCCGGTGTCGGTCGATCGAAGGGAAAACCCTAAGGTCTTTCTATGGTCATTTTCTCATTCATGGTTTGTTTGAGCTTACGTAGTAAATCATACATGTGATGTGTGTGAGCTTATTACAAACCAAATACCTACTTACTATTACAGACTAATATAAATGTATTACAATGCTGAATTATAAATTAGTCTTCAAGCATTTCTTGCTTTGTGCACATCTTGATCTTATCATTCTTAGTTCCTGCACAAAACCTCAAACACTTATTAGATATAATGAGTATTTGTCATAATCAAAACCGTGCGTGACTAATAAGGTCAATATATGAGAATGCGAATTATATTGATCTTGACTACTGGTGCAAAAGTCTCTTGATAATGCACCCCATATTTTTGCGTATACCCCTTTGCAACTAGCTTTGCTTTATATCTATCAATACTGCCATCTGCTTTGAGTTTCGCTGTGAACACCCATCTACATCCAATCGTCTTCTTTCCTTCAGATAATGGAACAAGTTCAAAGTGGCATTCTTTTGCAGAGCCTCCATTTTTCTTTCATCGCCTTTGTCCATTTCGGATCTGTCATTTCATCTTGCACACTACTAGGAATAGATACATTGGATAGTTGATTAATAGTGAGTGCATACGATTCAAACAATCTATGGGAGGACACATAGTTGCTAATTGGGTATTTGATCTTGGCTTTAGTATCAAGTTCATATTGTTTCTTTGGGATTCCCTCATTCGATCTTTGGGGATATTTAGGAGCTATATTTTCTGCAGGAACGTGTTTCATGGGACTCATCAGACATGAGATTCGAGATTACCTGAGGAAGAACATTTTGGGTTGATTCTTTAGTTAATGGTGTAGACATAGGCAATTCTAAGGGCATCAGTGATTCTGATATGTTAGGAGCACCTGTTTCATTTTTGGGATGAACTAACAACTCACTCTCAATTTCAGGAATACTATCACAACTTCGTTGAATACTTCTCCCAAAATGTTCCTTCACTTTTTCTAACTCTATAAGATCATCTCCTCCACCACCTTCTTGTAACACATTCTCTTCACTGGAGCTCTCCCCATGAAGAGAAGGTCCAAAGACTCCCCCTAAATAATAAGGCTCTAATTCATGAAAAGAAGCATCCAAGGTCATATGTTATTTTCGAGTTTCAGGGTTATAGCACCTATATTCTTTCTAAAAATCAGAATAGCCAATACAAATGCATCGTTTTGCACATGGATCAAATTTAGTTCGTAGATTTTTGGGGATGTGAACATATACAGTACAACCAAAGACTCGTGGTTCAAGATTTGGGAGATGGGGAACTGAAAGTAAGGATTGCATCTTTTGTTGGGGGGTTTGAAAGTCTATCACTAAAGAAGGTATTCGATTAATGAGGTAAGCAACGGATTTCATAGCTTCTCCCCAATAGAACCGAGGTATGTTCATGCCAAAGAGAGATGCACGAACCACCTGCAATAGTTGTCTATTCTTCCTCTCCGCTAATCCATTTTTCTGTGGAGTATGGGTGCAAGAGGTCTAATGACGAATCCCATGTTGACTAAGAAACTTGCGAAATGATGCATCTACAAACTCAGTCCTGTTGTCAGATTGCAGAACATGAATATGCTTCTGGTACTGATTGCCCACCATATTATGAAATTCCTGCAATGCTGTACATACCTCACTCTTTTTGTGAAGTAGAGACACCCAATTCATTCTACTGCATTCATCAATAAATGTAACAAAGTAACGAGAATTAGAAATAGAAGGGATTTTTACAGGATCCCAAATATCAGAGTGAATAACCACAAAAGGTTCTGAACTTTTATTCAAACTTGGTAAATAAGAAATACGATGGCTCTTAGCTAGTTCACAAATGTCACAATGAAAATCCAAAGCATTCAAAACTGAAAAAAGATGTGGTTGTAATTTTCTAAGATAACCAAAAGAAAGACGTCCAAGTCTTCGGTGCCATAACCATATAGTTGCTCAAGCTTCGTCTTTGCTACTAGTTTGATTTGCCTGACTGAATTTTAGTTCCCCATTTTCTGTCAACTCCAAGTAGTAGAGTTTGCCTCGCCTAACACCATAACCAAGAATCTTCTGAGTTAGAATGTCCTGAAAAACACAAAATGAGGGCCAAAATATTACAGTGCAAGCAAAAGTGGAGGTAATTTGGCTAACAGACAGAAGGTTATATTCAAGGGATGGAATGACAAGGATTGTATCTAATGTGAGAGTATTAGATAAGATGACAGATCCCTCTCTAGTAATGGGAGAGGTGCTACCATTAGATGTGGAGATAATAGATTGAGGAGAAGGGAGATCATATTGTAACTGACCGGAGTCCCTAGTCATATGATCTGATGCACCTGTATCAATCATCCAAGTACTATTCTTAGAAGTTGCAGAGAATACAAATGACAATACCTAGGTGGGCAAAGTTTGTTGTAGGCTGCCTGTGATTGGTCTTCCTCTGCAGATGTAACCATTGCTTACCCTGCAATCTTCTTTCTAGGTTTCTTTGTGAAGTCCCACCACTCAGGATAGCTAATGATTTCATAACATTGCTGTTTTGAATGCCCTGTTTCATCACAATGAGTACATACCAGGCAGCTAGACTTTCTAGTTGATTGATTGTTTCAATTCTTTGACAGCCAGATGATGGTCCTTGCCGAGTTTGGTTGGCCAGCATAGCTGAGCTCTTAGCGATTGGACGAGAGCCTCCCATTGTCTGTCTTTATTGATATTCTCTCTTGACATATGCATATGTGCTCTCCAAATCAAGTTTTGGGCCTTTTCGTAAGATTTCTCCACGGACCTGATCAAAATCAGAGACAAATCCATTCAGAAAAATATGAACTCGAAGCCCAGCCATCGCAGAATGCAACTAGAGAGTGCATCTCCATGAGTTGAGACCATAATGAGAAATTGGTCTTATCCAGTGTGATACTGGTAGGAAACACAGAACTGTCTTGGTGGACAATAATTGGTAGTGTTGGGTTGTTTGGTATGGTTGGAATAATGGGATTGGGATCCACCATGTAGTTTCAAATGAGCAAGAAGAAAGGGAAAAAAATATTTGATGGTAATTTTTGGGTATGGGCTTCGGAATACGAGATTTGGTTCATGTTAGAGAGTTCTCTTAAGATTAGAACTGCTCTGATACCATGTTAAACAATGGTGTCTGGATAATTCTCATACTATATAGATACAATTGGAGGCAATATATAGATACAATTGCATCCTACAAAGCAGGAAACAATCCTATTCTAAGAGAACCGAAATATTCCTATATTTAATACACAAGATTGGTCAACTAACCAGATTCCTAGGATCAATTGCAAAATCAAGCTAATAATTACACCACACATACAGCTCATGCTGACAGGTTCTGCTGATTTTTTGTCCATGCCACTGGTGCAAACCCCCATTCAAGCATATATTTCTCTTGCTTCTTGAAGTTAGCTGTCATAGTTCTTATTCTTTTAGTCTAACATGAATCAAGAAATTTTCTGATGAAAGAGTTTGGTTTAGTCACTAGTGTCAATGAGGATTTTGATACCTAGTAGGACTATTATCACTTTTATGAGTATTATGTTAATTTGAAACCTCAAGAAGCAAATAGGATCTAGTTTGTCTTTACATTTGATTTCAATTGATGCATAAGTATCAGCATGATTGGAGTTTGATGGTTGACACTTATAAGTTGCTGGAGTGAGCATGGAGAAAATTAAGTAGGATTTTGGGGCTTTGAGGATTGGGGGAGCTGGGGAAGCAAGAATTAAGCAGGAGGGGGGAAGAAGTACTGGAGGAAGCAGAAGTAATCAGGAAAACGAGAAATGAGTTATATAATCATATGAGGAAGCAATAAAGCAAAGTTCTAAGAATGATGTCTCTCTCTTTGGAAATAATGCTTCTAAAATATGATGAATAATCTAACTAATAAAGGTGAGCTTTCTGTAACATTTATTATACAATGAGGAAATTTTGTGTATGTCAGAAAAGAAACTGCTTAGTTTTTAGTGAATGCTGGTTACTTTACATAAAAAAAATTGAATTTACTTCAAGTTTATTTACTGTGTCTGGAATTTTGTACCTGTTCTGCAGGTAATTCTGTTTTATATCATAGATGGCAGCTTCATCGGGCTGCCTTGCCGGAAATGGTATATCAACTCTTAGGACTAAACTGGGTTTGAATAAGGATTTTTATGGCAGGCATCTTTTTCCTTCATCAAGCCTTCTTTCAGTTGGTAGGTCATCTAAGGTAGTTCTCACAAAAGCCTCTTTGGACCAGGAGAAAAAT
This sequence comes from Malania oleifera, assembly GCF_029873635.1. Taxonomy (NCBI): domain Eukaryota; kingdom Viridiplantae; phylum Streptophyta; class Magnoliopsida; order Santalales; family Ximeniaceae; genus Malania; species Malania oleifera. Next base: position 54,149,892 of record NC_080418.1, read on the forward strand.
GAAGGGAGAAGAGGCTTTCTAAAGTTGCTGGTTGGAAATGTGGGACTTGGTATGCCTGCTTTACTGGGCACTGGGAAAGCTTCTGCTGATGAGCAGGGGGTTTCTTCATCACGGATGTCATATTCTAGATTTTTAGAGTATTTGGACAAGGACAGGGTGAAAAAAGTAGATTTGTTTGAGAGTGGAACCATAGCTATTGTTGAGGCTGTTTCTCCTGAGTTGGGTAACCGGGTGCAGCGAGTACGCGTGCAACTGCCAGGACTCAGCCAGGAGCTTCTTCAGAAGTTCAGGGAGAAGAACATTGACTTTGCAGCACATAATGCTCAAGAGGACTCCGGTTCTTTATTATTTAACCTGATTGGGAACCTTGCTTTCCCATTGATATTAATTGGTGGTCTGTTTCTCTTATCTCGGCGCTCATCTGGAGGTATGGGTGGTCCTGGTGGGCCTGGATTCCCCCTTTCCTTTGGTCAATCCAAAGCCAAGTTCCAAATGGAACCAAACACTGGTGTGACATTTGATGATGTTGCTGGAGTAGATGAAGCAAAGCAGGACTTCATGGAGGTGGTGGAGTTTCTGAAGAAGCCAGAGAGATTCACTGCAGTTGGTGCTCGAATTCCCAAAGGCGTTCTTCTTATTGGTCCCCCAGGAACTGGGAAGACTCTTTTGGCAAAAGCAATTGCTGGTGAAGCAGGGGTTCCATTTTTTTCTATATCAGGTTCTGAGTTTGTTGAAATGTTTGTTGGTGTTGGTGCCTCTCGAGTCCGTGATCTTTTTAAGAAGGCAAAGGAGAATGCTCCTTGCATTGTATTTGTTGATGAAATTGATGCTGTTGGACGGCAAAGAGGAACTGGAATTGGAGGAGGGAATGATGAAAGGGAGCAGACTCTTAACCAGCTTTTGACCGAAATGGATGGTTTTGAGGGAAACACTGGTATCATTGTGGTTGCAGCAACTAACCGTGCGGACATTCTTGATTCTGCCTTATTGAGGCCTGGACGATTTGATAGACAGGTAATTATCTATTTTATTTATTTTTACTATATTGACTCTGACTGAGAAAAATTAAATCTGATGTATTGGTGCAGGTAACTGTTGATGTTCCAGATATACGGGGAAGAACAGAGATCTTAAAGGTTCATGGTGGCAATAAGAAATTTGATGGTGATGTATCTTTGGATGTGATAGCAATGAGAACGCCTGGTTTCAGTGGGGCAGATCTGGCAAACCTATTAAATGAGGCTGCCATATTGGCTGGTCGTCGTGGGAAGACAGCAATCTCATCAAAAGAGATTGATGATTCAATTGATAGGATTGTGGCTGGAATGGAAGGAACAGTTATGACTGATGGGAAGAGCAAAAGTCTGGTGGCATACCATGAAGTTGGCCATGCTATTTGTGGGTAAGAGAGAACATTTCTGCTGTTAATGTTTCTAGAAAATTCAGATAGTTAAACCTTTCTAATATTCTATCTACACATCCAATGCCATAATGCAAATATTATTTAATGGTAGATAATTGGGACATTATATTCCTTTAACTTGGTCCAGCCCTTTTAAAAATTTTGCTCACCTGCATAATAGTACCAGGAAGGTTTGATTTAGTTGAAGATTGCCTTTTTTTTTTTTTCTTCTTTTCTTTTCTAAAATATTTTTTTATGGTTTTTGGGAAGCCTGAAAAAAGTTGGATGACAGTCCAAAATCGAGTTTGGAGAACAAAATCAATCAATTGAAATTGGCACTCTACTTGTATTTGTGTAATAGGTAAGGATTATGCATTCTTGGCAGGGACATCTGTGTGATATTGTCAAACCTGAACTTGTTAAATGCACAAAACCTGCCCATTTTTAGAGGTTGTTTTTTTTTTTGGTTGCAAAGTACAATTTTTTTTTTAGTATTTGATGTTCTATAAAGTCTGAGCAGCAATATCAAATGCACAAAACCTACTAAGACATGTCTGCTTTTGGAGTTTTATATTATGCAAAGTGTAATTTTTTTAATATTTGATGATCTGTAAAATGTGAGGCAGCATTTGATGCTTTTGTCTAGGCATCATTTTGTCAATGCATTAAGTTCTAGCCTGTGAATACATAATCTCATTTGTTATCCAACTCATTTGCCCCAACTTGCTTCTAATGACAACTACACCCACCACACCAAAACAAAAAGGGAAAAAAAGATTTAAATACATTATTTTTAATTTTTCTTAGCTGATGCTTTATGTCTTGGTTATTGCAACAATCATCTCTCTCTCTCTCTCTCTCTGTTTCTTTTTTTTTTTTTTGGGGGGGGGGGGGTGACAGTTCATGCACAGTGCTTAGTCATTATAATTAAGTAAAGAACCTGGATTTGCTTAATTTCCAGCCATCAAATATCATAGATGCAATGATGATGATGCATATTCTTACTTGATGTATGCACAGGTGCATCTGGTGCATGTGCTTAGCATCTTTGTGCCAAATGCGAATTTTGTAAGTCAGAATGGAAAGTGAATTTAGTAATTGTGGCCATCAAGAATTTCCACTGCATTCTATCATTAATTTTCATCATTGTAGCAAGTTGTTTGATCATATTAAATTTCTGAAGTTTGATCTTTCTCCTCAAATGTAGCTTTATGATGAATAAATAAATGATTATCAATTCAATTCTATTCTCTCTTTTGTTAATTAACTGTTTTTCATATGTTGACTGTTTGTGTTTTTTTGTAGTGCATTGACATGGTATATGTTTGTCAAGATGATTTGCTTCATGAGTTAATAAAATAACTCCTGCTTCATTTTTTGCTGTTCTGCAGAACTTTGACTCCAGGACATGATGCTGTTCAAAAAGTCACCCTTATTCCCCGTGGTCAGGCACGGGGTCTAACATGGTTCATTCCTGCTGATGACCCTACCCTTATCTCCAAGCAGCAACTGTTTGCAAGAATTGTTGGTGGACTTGGTGGTAGAGCTGCTGAGGAAGTGATCTTTGGTGAACCTGAGGTGACAACAGGTGCAGCTGGTGATTTACAGCAGATCACGGCTTTGGCAAAACAGGTGAATTAGCTTTTCTATGGCCTCTTTCTACCAAGTTTATGAATATCAACCCAATGCCAACTTTGGCCCTTTACATGTTTGGAAGAGATTCAATACGAAAAACAAGTTCTGGGTTTTGTTTTTAACCCATTTTTAATTCAAAATTGACTTCTAATTCACTTAATAGAGTCAAAAGAGATATGGAGTCCGAAGGGCGGGGGGGGGTGGTGGAGTTTCTTTGGTGCTTGAGAGATGGAAAAGATTGGGCCCCACAAGTTTTTAATTTGCCGTCGAGGAATTCAAACGAAAGGGAATGAGGGCATTTCTATCTCACGAATTGGGTTTGAATCAATATTGATGCTACTTCCTATTTAGTAGATTGTGCATGGGTTTGTCATCCTCCACATTATAGTCCTAGAATAAATAGCACTTTGTCGGTATACTTCCTGTCTTTTTAGTCCTATAAATAAAGTACTATAGCTACTTGACTCTTACAGTCTTCAACTATGGAGTTCCTCTGCACTTACGTGTGTGAGTTTGCATGTATTTTTATTCTTTTATCATCTGTGGGACTCTGGCCGTACATATAGGACTTTTTGAGGGTCCAAGGTTCTAGGTTCTATTCCCACCTAGCGTTGAGGATTGTATGTATGCTAGCACCGACTGCTATTGACCCCATTTTTAAGTGGGGCTTCAATTTTCACTGAACTTACTATATGTTTGGTACGTAGAAATGAAATGAAACCAAATTATGCGTGTTTTTTATTCAATGCCATTTCTATCCCACTCCATTGAGCGAACCAAACTCGACTTTAAAGAATATGATCTTTTTGCTTGCAGATGGTTACCACATTTGGAATGTCTGAGATTGGCCCATGGTCACTAATGGACTCATCAGCTCAGAGTGGCGATGTCATCATGAGAATGATGGCGAGGAATTCAATGTCAGAAAAGCTTGCAGAAGACATCGATACTGCTGTGAAGAGGTTATCAAGCAATGCGTATGAGATAGCATTGAGCCACATACGGAACAATCGTGAAGCAATTGACAAGATTGTGGAGGTCCTTTTGGAGAAGGAAACAATGACTGGAGATGAGTTCAGGGCAATTCTCTCGGAATTTGTTGAAATACCATCTGAAAATTGGGTCCCTCCTCCAGTACCAGCTCCGGTCACCGTGTAAGCAACATTAGTGATACTATGAATGTAATTAACCTTTTGTTATACGTCTTAACTGGTTGATGTAAAGTCTAATCATTTTATATAATTTGTATGTTATATAACCAGCAATTTTTAATTCTTCAATGCCCAAAGTTTCAGAATGCGAGCATTTTTTTTCTACCGTTCAAACGCAGGCTTGGTCATAGTTGTGTGGTGTTTCTTTGGTTCCATGTAACTTGAAAGACAAGTAGTATATAGTGTCTCTATTGCAGGGTGGGAATGCAGGATAAGGTTCTGGTAGCTGTGGCTTTGTCCAAAGTCAAAAGGGGGAGGACAAGCGCAGAACTCATCCCTTCACCATGGATTTTGACCACCTCAACAAAGTATTTTTTATTTTTCAAACCTTTTATATCAAATGGATTAGAAATTGGATTGGAAAGGATTTGACTTGCTAGACAGTTGCAAGTTTTTTTCCATTTTAATATTATTTTATAATAAAATATTAAATAATACTTAGTTTAGAAAAAAATTTTCCATTTGTAGGCTTACGTGGACGTTTAAATCTCGTTTTATCAAGCTGCGAGATTTAAGCGGGCTTGTGGGGATGCGTGGCGAAGCTGGGAAGCAAATTTCATAGGTCCAAGTTGCGAGATTCGCAGAGCTGAAGCGAGCTCATCCTCCCATGGCCTTCCTCCGACCTATTCCCAAGGAAGACACCCCACTCATCGCCGCTTCTCCGCCCCTCTTCTAACCCAAGACCTTTGCCAACGTCTTCATCGCCATTGTCGGCGCCGGCGTCCTTGGCCTCCCCTACACCTTCAAGAAGACCGGATGGGTCTTCGGTGCCCTCATGCTCTTCTTCGTCGCCGCACTCACCTACGACTGCATGCTCCTCCTCCTCCTTCGGCGACCTCGGTTTTGCCGTCTGTAGCCTTGTCGGCCTCTTCGCCGTCGACGTCATGATCGTCCTTTCCCAGGCCAGCTTCTGCGTCTCCTACCTCCTCTTCATTGCCCACACCCTTGCTTATCTCTTCAATTACTCCTCACACGACCCCAATCCTAGAATTTGGGGTTTATTCAGCCCCAAATCCTCTTACATCTGGGGCCGCTTCCCCTTCCAATTAGGGTTAAATTCAATCCCTACACTAACCCATATGGCCCCTTTGAGCATCTTAGCGAATGTCGTCGACCTCAGAGCCATGGGCGTGGTTATGGTCGAGGAAGTCGGCATCTTCTTGAGGGATAGGCCGTCTCTACACGCTTTCGGAAGCTTATCCGTCTTCTTCTACGGCATCGGCGTTGCTATGTACGCCTTCGAAGGGATCAGAGTGGTTCTGCCACTGGAATCCGAAATCAAATACTAGGACAAGTTCGAGAGAATCCTGGGTCTATTGATGGCCTTCATTTCCTTGATGTACGCGGCATTTGGAGTCTTGGGCTATTTCGCATTCGGCGAAGAAACCAAAGACATAATCACGACCAATTTCGGGCGGGGGCTAGTGAGCTACGTCGTGCAACTGGGGCTGTGTGTGAACCTGTTCTTCACGTTTCCATTGATGATGAACCCAGTGTACGAGGTGGCGGAGCGGCGATTCTGCGAGGGGCGGTATAGTTTGCGGATGAGGTGGGCGGCGGTGTTGGGGGGTAAACCTGGTGGCTTTACTGGTCCCAAACTTCGCGGATTTCCTGTTGCTAGTGGGGAGCAGTGTGTGCTGCGTTATGGGGTTTGTGCTGCCGTCCGCTACAAATCTCGCAGTTTGTTCCTACGTAATTTGCTTCTCAGCTTACCACGCGTTACCTCTGTTTCATTTTCCCTACAAATCTCGCAGTGTGGTCTCACAGTGTGGTCTTGCGAGATTATGCAAGGGAAAATTTTTTTACAGATGAAGTATTATTTTAAATTTTTATTATAAAATAATATTTTAATGGGAAAAAACTCAGAGAGTTGCCCTCAGCTCATGTAATTACCATCGGATCGGTCTTCTCCTCAGCTAAAGGCTTTCGCTGCACCGTAACTTTGTACCTTGTCACTTGCTCGTTTTTTTTTGGATAACATCCGGGTATCCCCAATCGGCATCTACCAGGTTATCTTGGGATGCATCACAGCCGAGACTAATCTCCACGCCCCACGAAACCCACCCCAAGGCCCCGCAGGAGGTTTGTCACTTACTCTTTTTGCAACAGACAAGGATGGTGCAAAGTAGAATCAACATAAAAGCAGGTGATTTGAAAGGGTAAGAAGTTCTGATTTGTTGCTTGATCAAAACCCTTGAGATAATGTGACAACATAAAATTGTTAGATACTAAATTTTATTAAATTTTCTTTGTTCCATGCTTGACACAATTATGATATTTGCTGCTAACAATGAACTCTTCAAAGTTCCTAACTGGTTGCTCAAAAGGTTCTCTTTAAATGTTTATAGACCTATTAATAAAATCAAAGGTTCTTTGTACATTTGATAGATCTATTAATTAAAAAAAAAAAACAGAAAAAAAATCATAATGACCAATTCTTATAGATCTTCACTTTGTGTGGAATTTATTGACATTTTCATTATCACCTATCTACATCAATATATACTTGCAAATAGCAATGGCATCTCTAAATTTTTTTAGTTTTTATATATTTTAAAATAATATATTATTATTTTATTGTTACGTCCTTTTAGTTATTAAAAAGAGGTAATTAAAGGGTATATTATATATTGCACAGACAAGACCAAAACATAATTGCTGAAAGAGGAATCTCCTTTGTGGTAAAATAGAGATTAGCTTATGATAGCTTGAACTTATACCTTAAATATGAATTTGTATGAATTGGATTAAAGTACAATATAAAATGGTACTGAATTTCATCCATGCAAATCTAAATTCAAGGCATAAAAACCTATTCTTGCAAACACAATCTACAAGATAGCTTCAAATTTCAAACTTATTTCCCCCTAATCACCCCCAAACTCTCCCGTGCCCTTGCACCATGGTGTGTCATGGGCCAAACACTTTAGATTGTGTGAAGGATTATACGATTGTAGTTGTAGTATACCAACTTAACTAGATAAGGGAAAGTAAATCACAATATGTTTGGGTAATTTTGTGCCCTTCCTTTTAAAAGGACATAACCAGTTGGGTGACATCCCGAATGGGATGAAGGGAGTAAGGTATAAAGCTTATTCACTTAAATGAATACCATTCTAACACTTGCCAATTAACGACAAGGGTTACAAGATATGAAAGATAATTGATCGAGTCAGGAAGAAAATAAGCCTCTTCAATTGAAATATACTACAAAGATCTCTTGTACATATAAAAGAGGAACCATAACCCTAAGGAAGAGAGCTTAGAAGATGGGATAAACTTGGCCGAGCTTAAGTCTAGCCAAGGTTGTAAATGCTTGGCCTTGCTCAGCCAAAGTCATTAGATGTTGGATAAAAGGATATGAAAGTGAGAACATCTCCCTTTGATGAAGGACATACCTACACCTTTGACATTACAAAAGATGATGAGATATTTGACCATCTTCTACAAATGGACAAATAAAGTTGGCTAAGGATCACCCAAGGAAAGGTAAATCAATAATAGTGTGGAAATAGTAAGTTTAGGCCTAAGGGAAAACCAACTAGGTGTAGTTGAAGGTATATTCTTTAACTGCCCAACTGGTATAGGCAAATGGTTACCTAACATTCGATCATAGAAGGATCACTATAAAAATAAAATCCCATTTAAGGGTTCCCTAGACATTTAGCCCACTAGTGATAAAGGATTTAGATTTACACCATCATCAGTGAAGCAAGCAACAAAGAATGGTATTCCAGAGGTTATGCCTTACTAAGTTGAATGAAAAGAAGATAACCAAGCCATAGCACATTAAAACTCAGCTGCAAAGACTCTAGAGAATAAGGCAAGTTGGGAGACTGGTCTAAAGGAATGACGAGCACAAATGAATCACTTCAACAAAGCGAAGTTACTACTGGCATGAGGAGACCAAGCCTCAGTGAAAGGAGTGGAGACCTAAGATTGTTACCAATTCAACCTTGAGTGATAAACCTAAATTAGGGGGTAACATAGGCTAGCAAGACCAAATAAAGAAGTCCAAGATGACTCAAATAATGGAAAATTGACTCAAATGAGCTTGGAACCTTACCCACAATGAGCATCAACATGGGGTTAACACCCCACCAACCACATTTTGGCTGTCCTTCAGACATAAACCATTCTTGGATGGTGATATCATTGTGGTAGGAAGAGATATCCCTAGGATTGAGGGGTTGGAGGAAGAACAATGGCAATACTATGAAATTTATTTGGCCAAAATCACCCTCCAATAGCCAATAAAGTTATGACTTGAGATTTTATACCATTATTTATCATCACCCACTTTGAGGGTTGGCTAAAACATTACATACTAATTGAAAATGGGGACGTAATCAACATTATACCCATGTGTACCTTGACAAAACTGGAGAAGAAGATGTAGGATCTTCTCCCGACTCATGTCATAATGGTTGACTTTATGAGAGAGCAAACCAAGACTTTGGGCATTGCTATTATATAACGAAGTGTAGGGGAAAATATGATAAAGGAACCTTTTTTTTTAGTGTACTCAAAGTCTACCTATAGTGCTCTTTTTGGGGCTAGGGAGACTGGATTCACTTTAATTTGTGCAGACCTTCTTGTTTGCACCAATTATTAAATCTTTGGAGACAAAATGGCATCACAAAAATAGTGGTAGTGGAAGGTTGTCCCTTTGGTTGTCCCTTTGTTCTAGGAACCAACATATAGGAAGTACACCTATACAAGGATGAAATTGACTAGTAATTTGGATCTTGGTTGATGGAAAACGATAACCTAGTATGGTATTCAATTAGGAAGGCCTAGAACTTAGCAAAGTAGGCAACATATAATCAACCCAGGGAGTGTAGTATGAAGATTATATTTTATAAGAATCAACTAGAAGGAGGGATGAAGCCACCTCAAGGTGCCTTATTAGTTGAAGGACATCAACCTCGTAAATTAGGGCAAGAATCAACTTATATATATTTGCACATATCTAGGTTCCTAAGGCAAGCAAGAATGATTAAACCTTTCAAAGAGTTCAAGGATGGGTTCACTAGGAGTATGAAATGTTGGACTAGATAGGAGGCTATCAGAGCATATGTTGCTTATAAAATCATCTTTTAGGACTTATCCAGTTAGGTGAATGGCCTTGGAAATGATACTTGAGATGTACAAAAAATTAAAGAGATTTTTGCTCACAATATTCATAACAACCCCATGTATGTTGAATGGTTATCCAACATTGGCCCAATGGTTGAGAAGAATGGAAAACTTTGTATTTGCATTGACTTTTGAAATCTGAACATAGCATTTCCTAAGGATGAATACGTTATGCAAAGTGGTTGACGAGCTGGTGGATCTAATAGTAGGGAATCAAGTGTTAAGCTTTATGAATGGACACTCAGTTAATATATATATATATATATATATATATATATGTATATCACAGAAGATACATCCACTAGATAGTGTTTATATGTCTAAGGGCGATTAGGACCTTTGAGTGGGTCATCACGTCATTTGGACAAAAGAATGCAGCGACGACCTATCTAAGAGCCATGAACTAAATTTTCAAAAATATCAAAGGGAAATTCGTGAAAGTTTATATTGATAATGTATATACATTAAAACCACAGCTATGAAGGCTCATTTGGTTAACCTTTGGAACGTGTTCCAAAATAAGGGAATATTAGTTGAAATGAACCCGCTTAAGTGTGCATTTGAGATATTGTCCAGGAATTTCCTAGTCATTTTGATCCATTAGAAATGGATTGAGATGGATAAAAATCAAATAGAGGAAAAATTGTAGGCTTGACCTCTTATGAACAAAAAAGCAACTTTAACATTTCCTCGTCTAGGTTAATTTTTTGTAGAGGTTTTTATCCACTATAATAGGACAAACTAGGGAATTTCACCACTACTAAAGTCAACGAAGGAAATGGATTTCAGGTGGGAAGACAAGCACCAAGATGCCTTTGACAAGCATAAATGTACCTAGTAAACCCTCCTGTATTTGCCTCTATAACTTGGAAGACCAATGATCCTTTATGTTTATGCAGTTGAGGCCTTAATTGAGGCAATGCTCACTCAAGAAGATGATGATAGGAAACACAAGGTTGTTCACTACTTAAGTTGCCTAATGATTTACGTTGAAACTAGAGACTCAATTGTAGAAAAGTTGTATCTAGTTTTATTCTTTGCATGCTCAAAGATAAGACGTTATCTTTTGCCTATTCCAAATAATATACTTGGTCAATATAACATCTTAAAATATATGCTAACTTACCCCATCTTGGATGGTTAAGTAGGAAATTGGGCTTCTATATGGTTGAATTTGTAGTGACCCAAAAATTTGCTCTGATACCAACTATAGTGACCCGAATTTTATACAGTGGAAGACCTCGAATTCATTTATACTAGAGTACTAAAAACCTTAATTGCAACTGTAGAGACCTGAAAAATGGAAATGATAATAAAAATAGAAGAAAGTAGGAAAATGGCTTGGTGAGGAGAAAACCGATGACGGTTTTCTAAAGTGTTAAGAAAATCGTCAATGGTTATATAGTTTTACCGTTGCCGAGTAAAAGGGTAACAATGAAAACTAGGTTGGTTAAAGACAAAACTGGCGGCAGTTTTCAGGGAGCTTAAGAAAACCATCGACAGTTTTTTCCAGAGATATAATAATATAAAAGGGCTGCAAGTCATTTTTCTTATAAAAAAAATTCAAAACTCTCACTCTCTCTTTTTCAATTGCAAAAACCCTCTTTCTCTCTCTTCATTTTCTCACTCTAGACTCGCCCAATTGACGATCAGACTTCGTATCTAAGACCTAGCGGTGATCCTCATCATTTTTATTGGAGCAAAATTATGTTCTAAGGATCCCAGGCACTATCTCAAACTAAGGTGAGAAAGTTGTTTATGAGGTTTATTGGTATTTTAATTGGTTTAATGGGTGTATAGGCCTAGGAATGTGAATATGAACATAATTCTAGGGTGAACTGATAAATTGGGATCTGTAGAATACAGGGTTTTGGTGTGAATGCCACAGGCACGAGTTTAGGGTTCCTGCGGGCGTTTCCTTTGGGAATGAGGTAAGAGTAATAAGTAGTTGGTTGTGTGATGTTTCATTAATTAAATGGAGTATGTGGGTTCGGGAAAATGTGAATGTGATATTATTCGGGGGTTACATGATTTCAGGGTTTTTGAGTTTCAAACGCCACGAGTGTGAGTATAGTATTTTTAGCATGCCTCTCAATAATCAGGTAAAGGGAATAAGGTAAGCCAGTTAATTTTAGAGAATTTTATCAATTAAAGTGTTAGAATTGGTGTGTTCCTAAGAGGGGTGGTGAATTGGGTATTAAAAAATGTTCTCTTAGGTTTAACGTCCAACAACAGTATACCACAACCTAGGGTCTATATATGCAATTATAAACCCAATCATTCACAATAATAAATCACAAAAATTCAAGTGCTAAAATTTAAATTGTGGAAATTAAAAGTAGGCACAAGAAATGTTATCGGGGTTCGACCAATACTGCCTATGTCCCCGTCTCAGCTCGTAAACCCGATGATTACCACTATTGCTCACTTAACGGGTGGAGCGGCACCATTTACTGCCAGGTCAAATTACTAGGGCTAACCTTAACCTTTACAAACTCTCCTTATGAGGTAGAGAAGACCCTACCGATCCTTATGGGCTAGATCAATGCCCCCTCAGGCCACGCCTGGAATACAACAATGAATATCAAATTTTTGTGTACAATTCTAATGCTTCTAAACACAAGCATAGTTGTACCAATACACACATGCAATAACCAATGTACCTCAAGCAGATAGGAAATATAAGCTCAATGAAGATATGATAAATTACTCTCAAGCTAATGTCAATATGCAATTAGAGTGTGAGAGTGTACTACAATAATATCTTTGAAACATTATATGTAAATATTTCAACCACAAGTTGGGTTTCAAAGATTTAAAAAATATAATCAAATATCTCAAAAATATTTTGAGAAACTCAAGCACAAGAGAAGCTTGTCAAAAATATTTTCTTAAAACAAACAAGACAAGCTCAAGATTCTTGCAATAAGAATGCAAATACTTACAAGCTTAACAAGTTTCCCCAAAAATGAATTTATGAATTAAATCACTAAGGAGAACTTTCTAGGCTTACTCTCACTAAAATAAAAAATCAAACTACACAAATCAGAGTATAAGCTAGTATAAACATTATGGAGTAACTCAAGATACTCTCATTCAAACTGGTTTTTTAAGGGAATAAGAATGGGTGGAGTTTTTGGGTTTGAATGGGAGTGAAAAATACAAAGAAATTTCGGAGAGAAAATTTTCTAATCAAAACTCTAATCACATCTTAATTTTTGCAAATGAAGACACACACACACACACACACACACACACACACACACACACACACAGACAGTAACTCAAGATACTCTCATTCAAACTGGTTTTTTAAGGGAATAAGAATGGGTGGAGTTTTTGGGTTTGAATGGGAGTGAAAAATACAAAGAAATTTCGGAGAGAAATTTTTCTAATCAAAACTCTAATCACATCTTAATTTTTGCAAATGAAGACACACACACAGACACACAGACACACACAGACACAGACACAGACAGAGACACAGACAGACACACACACAGACACACACAGACACACACACACACACACACACACACACACACACACACACAGACACAGACACACACAGACACACACAGACACACACACACACACACACACACACACACACACACACACACAGAGCTTTCAACAAAAATATAACTATTAGGACACATAGGGGATTATTAAAAATGTCTAATGAATTTTTAATTCAATTTACCCTTAATTAATCCCAAATTACCTGTGGTAAAAATTGAGCAACTCGAGAGTTTCAGTCGCTCAAATAGACATATACGAAAAAGGTAAGTTTTGGGTTCGGGTGCCTGGTGGAAGGGTCGATTGGCTGAACCAAGGCAATTTTCAAACTTTGCTCGAGGTTGGGTTGCCCAGTTCTAAGTTCGGTCTGTCAAACTTGAGGATTCGATCGCTAGGGGTAAAAATGACCTTACAATTTAGGCGCCCGGGGAAGGTGAAAAAGTCAGTTCAATACGTCGGTCGACCAAGGACACTTAGTTCTTTTTAGCTCTGTCGCCCGAAGTCAAGTCAACATTTTGACTTTCCAAATGTTCCGTCGATTGAGGCGATTTCAATGCCAAGGTTCGATCGCCCAAAATCGGTCAACAATTTTGACTTTTTATACATTTGGTCGACCAAGACATTTTGAATGCACAAGTTTGGTCGCTCGAAACCCTTTCAATTTTAAAGCCTAACTCCTGTTTTGAGCTAACCAAAAACAATCTGGCGTAGGTCAACCAAAGGGTGATCCCTAAGTTCCCGTGGATTCCTATGGTCTGTTTACGATCATGTTGAACTTATATTTCTACCATGCATGCCATGTATTAATTATTACAGACCCAAATATAATAAATACATTTACAAATAAAGCACAAACAAGTCTTCTTCTTTTGCTCTTCATTTTCCCATTGAATATGTGAGGAGTATGATGTTTAAGTTCCCCAGGCCTCCATAAATCCACTCTCATGTGCATGTTATATTGTAAACTTGCTTACAAACTAGATACACACATAAGCTATTTGTGTTTCGTCAACATCAAACTAGAGATCGGACTCAAAAGGTTAACATAAAGTATAACATGTGTTTATGAGATTTGAATTTTAAATCTAATATATGCTTATGAAAATTTAGAAATTGGGGTTACAGAAAAGTTTTTACAAATGATATATATATATATATATATAAAATTTCTATATAGCTGGAAAATACAGTTTTTCTCGTATAGATTATAATAGTATAAGGATTTCATTTAAAATTGTATGGCATGAGAAATATCATATATAGCGAGATTTAATACAGAGTTTTATATAGATTTTACAAAACCATGATTATATACAACTTTTATAGAACCATGATTATATACAACTTTTACAGAACCATGATTTACAATCATTGTAGAACCATGATATACAGTTATTACAGAGCTATGAATTACATTTATTATATAGAATCATGGTAATACATTTTATATAGAATCATGGTTATTTTAGTTATACAGAATCATAGTAAAATAGTAATATACATACAAAGTATTATATAGTATCAAAACCCTGATGGACCAAAGCAGATCACAGAACACGGTACTGTAGCTATATAGTATAGATAATGCAACCACCCATCTCAGATAGAGTGTGGAATATTCAATGGATTGTGCCTAGAGAAGAGACGAAGTCTCTTTGGCAGTCAAGTCCAGGCTGAGGAGGCCAATCATACTACAGAGGTTATAGTTTGACTTAGCTTGATAGGCCAACCAGAGTTAAGTCCCGCCCATAAGCTGCACAACCCGAGCATGCGGGGTTAATTCATGCATACAATTATCCATATAGGGAAGATTTCACAATTAAATAGATAAATGTATACAGTTTTACAGAGAACATGAACTATTTATTACAGTTAAAAGTATGTTCAAATAGAAAGTTTATTGTAAAAGGCATAGGTGCGAGTTTTAATATGTTTTACATTGAAATGCTATCACAGTTATAGATGATTTAATAATTATGTTATTCAAGTAAAACTCATTTGCCACACATTAGCTGTAATTTATTACGTCTTACTAAGAGGTGTCTCACCTCAGAATTCCAAACATTTCAGATTATCTAGATAGGCGTGCGGAACTTGCTTCGAGATAGAGGAGACTTTTGTATTGCCCTAGCTGCAGGGTAAGTTTTTGAGTTGGGAGTTGTATTTTTGGGCATGCCTCTAGGGTATTGTGTTTGGTTTTGGGAGATGTATATTTGTATTTTGGGAATTACTGAAACTCTGGTATTGTAAATAAGGTTAAAATATTTTTATGTTTTCCCGCTGCATAGGTGGTAAGTTTTTATAGATAGGTATCCTTGGTACCACTTAAGCTTTGAGATGTTATAGTGGGTATTGTTATAGGTATCAGAGTAATATTATATTTTTTCAATATATATATAAGAAAAGAATGGTAATAATTTTGGGGTTGTTACAAGTTTGGTATCAGAGCCTAGGTTGCTAGGTTATGTAGACTTTAGTGTATAGCGGAAAACAATACCAGAGTATAGGATTGAATTTTGACGAGGATATGTAGAAGATGGACTGGGATTTTGGAAAAGTCAATGTGGGGAATTAATATGAGAATTTAGGGGTTGGTCTCGTAATTTGGAGATAGGAACTTTGGTATGGTTTCTGTATTTTTTCTGGGGTGACGATTTCAGGAAAGTCATGGCAAACTATCATTGGTTTTGTTTCTGAATGGTAGGACTAAACCTTAAATTAGTTGATAAGTGGTATGAGGATATCTTAGTTGGGTTAATGTAATAATTGTATTATGAAGTTAGGATTCTCAAATTATTCTCGTGTTATTGCAGGATGGCCCCTGGAAACAGCTATGCACACATCAATGGTAGTAGTGGTGCAAGGCCTTTCAGTATGGGTAGCAATGACTCTAATCAGGTGCTGTGCAATGTAGCATATCAAGTTATAGCAAAAATATCCTGAAACAGCAAAGAACAGGGCTGCCCACTAACTGATTAGGGCTGTATGATCAGCAGTTCACTGACATGAATCCTTCAGCGTTTTCAGGGGGAGCTCACCCTGCAGTTTTCAAAAACTGGATGTAGGAAATCAAGAAAATATTGATGGTGCTGCATTGCACTAATGATCATAGAGTCTTCTATGCCTCGTACAAGTTTACGGGTGAGGCTAAGAGGTGGTGGACAATTGTGAAGTTTTTAGAGGAATAGAGATCCGTACAAGTAGCCATGCCTTTGAGCCAGTTTAAGGAGGTATTCTTTGACCGATATTTCCTTGGCACTATTAGAGAAGCTAAGGTAAAGGAATTCTTGAACTTAACATAGGGGCATATGACAGTCTAGCAATACGCGGAGAAATTTATTGAACTGTCACGTTTTGCCCTATATATTGTTCCAGACAAGGCTAAGAAGGCGAGGAAGTTCGAGAGGGGTTTGAGGCAAGAGATCTATGAACAGGTGGTGGTTTTAAAGGAGTAGGACTTCTCAAAATTGGTCCTTAGAGCCGCAGTAGAAGTGGCGAGCAAGCAAAGGGGTGTTGGGATACCGAGCCAAAGAAAGAGGCCCACGCCTCCTGGGTTTCAAGTAGGTACTAGCCAAGGCCCATGGAGGGGAGACTAGTACAACGGAGGTCAGAGGCAAGTGACAATAAACCGTGGGTATCAGGGGAAGTAGACTTGTCCTATCTACCCTAGATGTAGCATGAGGCATAAGTGAGAATGTTGTGTGGGAGGAAATTTCTGCTATAAGTGTGGGAGATCAGGACACATTGCACAGGCATGTCATGGGCCGCTAATCAACGCACCAGTTTTGAGACCATTCTGTGAAAATAACTAGGTACCTCGAGGGGGCTAGCAGAGGAACACAACCTCGGTGAGGGTCTATGCAATGACCCCAGGAGACGTTGAGGTAGCGAGCGATGTAGTGATAGGTACTATTACTGTTTTATCATATAAAGCTGTTGTTTTATTTGACTCAGGAGTCACACATTCTTTTGTGTCTATGGGGTACATCAAATTATGTGGGGTAGAAACTCAGTTGTTAGACACTGAGTTATTAGTAGCTACACCGCCAAGGTCAGTAATGATGTGCTGAAGGGTGCTTAAGGGTCATCTAGTGGGTATTTAAGGAAGAGTATTACCAGTTGATCTCGTGATATTAGATATGCATGAGTTTGATATGATTTTGGGTATGGATTAGCTAGCAGCTAACTATGTCATTATTGATTGTCATAAAAAAAAGGTGATATTTAGGCCTCTTGGAGAGCAGGAATTCAGATTTGTGGGGTCTTGTGTGTGCGCCTCACCACAGTTGGTGTCAACAATTCAAGCAAGGAGAGTACTTCAGGAGGGTTGCCAGAGGTACATAGTTTGCATAAAGGAAATGCTAAAGGGAGAATTGAAACTTGTTGATATTCTAGTAGTCAGGGAATTTTCAAATTTTTTTCTAGAGGAGTTACCTGATTTACCACTGGATTATGAATTTGTTGTTGATTTATTTCTATGGTCGGTACCGATTTCTAAAGCACCCTACAAAATGGCTCCAGCCGAATTGAAAGAATTGAAAGACCAATTGCAAGAATTATTAGAAAAATGGTTTATCAGGCCTAGTGTGTTGCCCTGGGGAGTACCAGTTTTATTTGTAAAGAAGAAAGATGGGACGACGAGGATGTATATAGACTATAGAGAGATAAACAAAGTGACAGTAAAGAACAAGTATCCTCTTTCCCGTATTGATGACTTATTTGATAAGCTTTAGGGAACCCGGGTCTACTATAAGATTGATCTTTGGTTGAGATACTATCAGGTAAAAATTAAAGCAGAAGATGTTCTAAAGACAATTTTTTGAACTAGGTATAGCCACTGCAAGTTTTTGGTTATGCCCTTCGGACTGACCAATGCACCGACAACGTTTATGGATCTAATGAATAGGGTATTCCACCAGTATTTGGACCAAGTTGTGGTTATTTTCATTGATTATATTTTGTTCTATTCAAATAGTTTTAAGGAGCACGAAGGTCATCTGAAGATGGTGCTACAGGTGTTGAGAGAAAAGAAGTTGTACGCTAAGTTTAAGAAATGTGAATTCTGGTGGAGGGAAGTTATGTTCCTTTGACATGTGATCTTCGGGGATGGTATTTTGGTAGATCCGAGTAAGATAGAAGCGGTGGTGAATTAGACTATACCGAGAAATGTTTAGGAGATCTGAAGTTTCTTGGGTCTAGCGGGATGCTATAGGCAGTTTATAGAGGGTTTTTCCAGATTATCAGGTCCTTTGACTCGACTCACAAGGAAAAGTGTGAAGTTTGAGTGGACCAATGAATGTAAGCAGAGCTTTTAGGAGTTGAAGTAGCGACTTGTCACCGCGCCAGTCTTGATCATCCCATTAGGGGATGGAGATTATGTGATCTACAGTGACACGTCTCTGAGAGGACTTGGGTGTGTATTGATGCAACAAGGAAAGGTTATGGCATACACTTCTCGGAAACTCAAGAAATATTAAAAGAATTATCCAACGCATGATTTAAAGTTGGATGCAATGATGTACACCTTAAAGATTTGGAGGCATTATCTATATGGTGGGAAATGTGAGATCTTTACAGATAATAAGAGTTTGAAATATTTCTTCACATAGAAAGAGTTGAATATGAGGTAGAGGAGATGTTTGGAGTTAATTATAGATTACTACTGTACTTAGTTATTACTGAGGGAAAGCAAATGTGATAGCTGATGCTTTGAGTTGGAAATCGGGGAATGCCTCTACGTCAGCAGTGGTGATGCAGCATCAGATCAGAATGGATTTAGAAAGGCTGGGGGTATAGCTAGTAGAGGGAGATCACTAGGCATTTTATTTCTAGTCTGGTACTTTAGCCAACATTGCTGGAGAAAATTAAAATTACTTAGATGCAAGATACATAATTAGTAAAGATTAGAGATAAAGTACAAAGTGGATAGGGAGCCGATTTTACTATTTCAGATGTGGTGCTCTGAGTACTAGACTATGCATACCTGCAGATATTGAAATTAAAAGAACCATTTTGGAGGAGGCACATTGATCCTTGTATATTGTGCACCCTGGAAGCACTAAAATGTACAGGGATCTTCGGGAATCCTTGGTGGAGTAATATGAAGAAAGAGATAGCTGAGTACGTAGAACAGTGTTTAATGTGCTAGCAGGCAAAGGCTGAGCCCCAGAAATTGGGGGGACAATTACAGCCACTCCACATTCCTAAGTGGCAGTGGGAACATATCTCTATGGATTTTGTTACAGGATTGTCGCTAGCACTTCATGGTCAGGATGCTATCTGGGTAGTTGTAAACCTGTTGACAAAGACTTCTCACTTTCTTTCTATCAGGGTCAGCTACTCCATGAGTAAGTTTGCGGAGATATATATATACAGGAGATATTAAGACTGCATGGAGTTTTAGTGCCCATCATCTCTGACGGAGACCCACGATTCACATCACAGTTTTAGAAAAGTTTGCAAAAGGCCATGGGTACACAACTGACTTTCAGTACAACTTTTCATCCTCATACCAATGGACAGATGGAGAGGACGATTTAAATATTGGAAGATATGTTACGAGCCTGTGTATTAAATTTTGGTGGTAGGTGGATCTAGTATATGCTATTAGTCGAATTTGCTTATAATAGCAGTTACCAAGCTACCATTGGAATGACACCATATGAGGCGTTATATGGAAGGAGGTGCTGATCCTCACTATATTGGGATGAAACTGGTGAGAAACAGGTTTTGGGGCTTGAGATGGTACAACAAACTTCAGATAAAATCAAACTCATCAAAGATAGAATACGAATAGCTTAGAGTCGGTAGAAAAGTTATGCAGATACTCGCCGGTGAGAGTTGGAATTTGGTGGAGGAGATAGTGTATTTCTGAAAATTACACCAATGAAAGGGGTAATGAGGTTAGGGAGGAAGGGTAAGCTGAGCCCCATGTACATTAGACCATTCGAGATACTTGAAAAAGTGGGTCCGGTTGCCTATAGGTGAACTTTACCACCAGTTCTATTCAGAATTCATGATGTGTTCCATATTTCGATGTTGACGAAGTACGTCTCAGATCCCTCCCATGTGATTAGTTATGAGGCATTGGAGCTTACTGATGCCTTATCTTATAAAGAAGTGCTTGTATAGATTCTAGATCAAAAGAAACAAGAGTTACGCACAAAGAGCATTCCACTGGTAAAAGTACTATGGCGCAACCATGCAGTCGAGGATCCTTCATGGGAATTAGAGGAACAGACGCACCCGCGATATCCACACCTATTCAGTGGAGAACAGAGATGAGATATTAAGAGTAAATAACTAATAGTGTATGTATGCTTAACTTGTATAGTATAGGGTAGAATAGTTAGTATTTTTGGTTTTAGGTTATAAATAGTTTTGGGAGAGCTTTCTTTTCTTTAAATGAGTGTAATCTCCAAAAACTCTTCCTTGTAACCACAGTATTCCTTTGCCATATGTGAGGGTAATTAATAAAATTGCAATGTTTTCTTTAAGGTTGGAAATGTGAGAAAATAACAAATTTCGAGGAAGAAATTTTTATAAGCAGGGGAGAATGTAGAGACCCAGAAAATAGAAATTATAAGAAAAATAGGAAAAAAAAGGAAAATGGCTTGGTGAGGAGAAAATCGGCGACAATTTTCTGCTGAAGTGTTAAGAAAACCCTCGACAGTTATATAGTTTTATTGCAACCGGGTAAAAGGGTAACAGTGAAAACTGGGTTGGTTAAAGACAAAACTAGCGACAATTTTCTAGGAGCCTAAGAAAACCGTCAATGGTTTTTGCCAGAGACAGAATACTATAAAAGGGCTGCAAGTCATTTTTCTTATAAAAAATTCAAAACTCTCACTCTTGCTCCTGCAGCTGCGAAAACCCTCTTTCTCTCTCTTTATTTTCTCACTCTAGACTCGCTTAATCGACGATCAAAATTCGTATCTAAGACCTAGCAGTGATCCTCTTCATTTTAACAGGAGTAAAATTATGTTCTGAGGATCCCAAGAACAATCCCAAACTAAGGTGAGGAAGTTGTTTATGAGGTTGATTGACGTTTTAACTAGTTTAATGGGTGTATAGGCCTAGGAATATGAATATGAACATAATTCTAGGGTGAACTGATAAATTGGGATTTGTGGAATACAGGATTTTGGTGTGAACGCTACAGGCATAGGTTTAGGGTTCCTGTGGGCTTTTCCTTAGGGAGTGAGGTAAGAGTAATAAATAGTTGGCTGTGTGATGTTTCATTAATTAAATGGAGTATGTGGGTTTGGGAACATGTGAATGTGATATTATTCTAGGGTTACATGATTTCAGGGTTTTTGAGTTCTGAACGCTGCGAGCGTGAGTATAGTATTTTTAGAAGGCCTCTCGATAATCAAGTAAGGGGAATAAGTTAAGCTAGTTAATTTTTGAGAATTTTATCAATTAAAGTATAACTTGTGTTTATGGGATTTGAATTTTACATCTAATATATGCTTGTGAAAATTTAGAAATTTGGGTTATAGGAAAGTTTTACAAATGATATATATATGTTAGTTTTGGTGCAATCCCAAAAGGGAGGGGGGGGGGTGAATTGGTATTTTTAAAATTTATCCACAGGAAAGTAGTAAAGAGAGACAACACTAGAATTGTTATCGGGATTCAGCCAATACTGCCTACGTCTCCACCTTGGCACACCCACACAAGGATTACACAAAGCCTCACTTAATGGGTGGAGTGGCACCTAATACAACTAGGTCAATTAGCACAGGGCTGACCTCAACCTTTACACACAATCCTTCCAGGTTGGATTACCACCCCTCAGGCCAGGCCTGAAATACAATCAATGAATATGAAATTTTGCGTACAATTTTAAGTGCTTCTATACAAGCGTATATGTACTACAATACAGTCTAGATAAATATGCACTCATAGATGATATGGATTTAATGCTCAGGTGAGATCCACTATGTAATCTCTTTAAGATGTGTGAGTGTATGTATGTGTGAGAGTTCAACCTTTGATTCAAGATAAGATATTCAACACACAAATAATCAAAGGAAGCTTAACACAATCCGAATCATATATCTCAATGATATTCTAAATGTAAAGCACAATAGATTTTTTTGGATTGAAGCTGGCAAAAACAATACCAAAGATATATGCAAGCTTGTGTAAAATAATATTTTTGCAAATCAAAATCCACAAGCTTGTTGAGTCTTGCAATCAAGATGTAAAAACTCACTAGCTGTAAGGGTATTCTCGCTCAAAGATTTATTGTTTAAATTGGGGGGAAAAAACCTAGCTAAGAACTCTCAATGAAAATAGTCAATCAACAAACAAGGAGGGTTTTAGCAATGTAAAACACTCAATAACACTCTTGGGAACTTGATCTATCAAGGGAAGAGCAAAATAGAGAGTGTATGGAGGTAGTATGAGTTAAATGATATTTGAAAATTTGAGAGAGTTTTTCCTTAATGATCTTGCTAATCAATGCTTAATTTTGCAAATGAGAAGATATATATAGGCAAGGGCAAAATTATGACCGTTGGGGACATAGGGGTCATTATTAAGAATGTTTTAAAACCAATCAGGAAAATTAACCCCATTTAATTAAATTCAACCCTAGTAAAAAATAATTTATCTCAAGAGATTCGGGTGCCCGGTCTGAGGTTTGGGTGCCCGAATAAACTTAGTAAAAAATTTAATTTTTAAAGGTTCGGGTGCCCGAAGTCAGGGTCGGTTGGCTAAACAAAGGATAGAAACTTTTTGTCCTTGATTTGGGTGCCTGAAACTAGGTTCGGTTAACCAAACTAACAAGTTCGGTCGCCCAAAACCTTTTTGAACGTGAAGGTTTGGGTGCTCGACTTGGTGAAAAGCACCCCGACACAAGTTTGGTCGTCCGAGGGAGATACATTCATTTTAGGTTCAATCGCCCAAAATTAGGTCAAACCGTTGACTTTTCAGCAGTTTAGGCGCTCGAGGTGTTTTGAACACCTGGGTTCGGTCACCTGACCTCTCTCATTTTATGCCTATATGGTCCAATTCATTTTCAATTTGATCCCCTAATTAAGTAAGTTATTATGGGATTTTGGGGACTAATTTAAGTATAAGTTCAAGGACCTAGGGTCTTTTCTAAGGCCTTTTGAGTTAGTCCCAAAAACCAGGCATCGGTCGACCTTTGGTCGACCAAAGGGTGAACCCTAAGGTTAGTCTATGGTCTTGAGCATTAAACCTATCATGCATGTTATGCAGTTATTACAAACCATATTATATTACAAACTTAAATGAATTGATGCTATTACAACAATAAAAGAGTCTTTATTCCCTTTACTTCTTCAAGAGCCATATAAAGCTTGAACTTTATGGTCTGTATGGCTACCTTAAGTTCCTACCAACAGTGCATGTTTAGGATGAACTTGTTCAAGAGACTCAGTGTACAAGTGAGAAACATTGGTTTTGTCATAATCAAAATGGGATCAGACTCATAGAGTCAACAATATATATATTATTTCTATATAGCTAGAAAATACAGTTTTTCCCATACAAATTATAGTAGAAGAATTTTATTTAAAATTGTGTGGCATGAGAAATATCACATATAGTACAAAGATTTAATACAAAGTTTTATACAGTTTTTATAGAACCATGATTATATACAGCTTTTACAGAACCATGATTATTTACATCTTTTACAGAACCATGATTTACAGTCATTGCAAAACCATGATATACAGTTATTATAGAGTTATGAATTACAGTTATTATACAAAATCATGGTAATACAGTTTATACAGAATCATGGTTATTTCAGTTATACAGAATCATGGTAAAACAGTAATATACGGACAAAGTATTATATAGTATCAGAACCTTGATGGACCAGAGCAAATCATAGAGCACGGTACTATAGCTATACAGTATAGAGAGTGCAACCAAACATCTTAGATAGAGTGTGGAATATTCAATCGATTTTGCCTAAAGGAGAGACGAAGGCCGCCTAGCAGTCAGGTTCAGGTTGAGGAGGCTAATTGTACTACAGAGGTTATAGTTTGACTTAGCCTGGTAGGCCAGGTAGTGTTAAGTCCTGCCCATGGGCTACACAACCCGAGCATAGGTGGTATATTTTTGTGGATAGGTATTCTCGGTACCACTTGAGGTCCAAGATGTTATAGTGGATATTGTTATAAGTATCAGAGTAATATTATATTATCGCATGAAATATATATCTAAGAAAAAAATGGTAATAATTTTGGGGTCGTGACAACAACAATATCTCCAATATTACATTTAATACATCCTTAAAAATTCTAGAATATGCAAAAATAACAAATTTAATATTTAATCTAAACCGTGTTTTCTAACCCCCAACCACGCTTCTGTTACGCTACTCTAATTTCGGTTATGCTTCTCAAGGTATCTGAAATGTTTGATAAAAATTGGGGTGAGACACCTCTCACTAAGTAAGGAGTAGATTATTATCAATGTGTGGCTGACATGAGCTTTACAGTATAAAAATACATTTAATAAATTTTACCTTAATAAAACGCATTTGAAAAATTGTAAATCAATTGTATAAAATTAAACATACTTTCCTTCAAAACTCAATCTAGGCCTAATAAATGGCCTTGATCACATAAATATATAAATATGTGTAAAAGACTACCTTTTGGCCTATGCATGTTATATTTAACCCCCATGACCGGGTTTCGCGATCTGAAGACTGGACTTAGCTTGGCTAGCCAACCAGACTAAATCAAAGTATCATGTCTATAAGTACGATTTGCCTATCACAACTTGTCCAAAAATAGGTGTGTGCACAACCCTTCTCAGTCCAAATCGACTATCCACCGCCAACACTTCCACAACAATTTGGCTACACTAATATTCATCTGTAGATACGGTATCGAGCATCCACCACATCCAACCCATCAGGGTTCTCAAAACATATTATTTCAATTTATGCAATAAAACAATATCATAATTTCATCACTTTCTCAACAAATAGTTGGCAATAAAATTGCCTCAATATATGCCATAAATCACGAAATAAATATAATACCATAAAATTCCAAATTTGCTCAATTATGCAATAAAATAACTCATACCACACAATTTATATAATAATTAAAATTCCATAGCTTGCATGTGTTTGGTAGATTTAAATAAAAAAAAATGCTAGTAAGATCAACTCCTTATATTTAAATTTAATCCCCAATATATTTTGAAAAACCCTAAATGTGATCAAATCCCCGCAGTATAATTTAACTCAAATGTATTTAAATCTAAACTGACATAATATCCTCATAATCATATACTCTAATTTAATCAGTTAAATTTTAAAATAAAAACTGACATAATATCCCCATAATCATACACTCAAATTTAATCGGCTAAATTTTAAAATAAAAACTGAAATAATATCCCCATATTCATATACTCAAATTTATTTGGTTAGATTTTAAAATAAGAATTTGACATAATCTGGTCCACTAACCCTAACCCTGGAGTGGTGCCAATGAAGTGCAGAAGTTGAAATCTCCCTAGTCAAATCTTTGAAGAGAGGAGCTGGGACTGGGGAATGATGTCCGTTCTTCAATTTGGCCGAGAAATGGAAGAGAAATTGAGAGAGAGAGAGAGAGAGAGAGAGAGCGGAGAGAGAAGGGAAGAGAGAGCGTGAAATTGCTTAGGGGGGTTGAAATGTTTCTTGGAACATATATATATATATATATATATATATATAAAATATTATATAGTATTATTATATTATATTATATCATATTATATTAATATATTTATTATAATAATTAATTAATTAATTTTTTATTATATTTTATATTTTATTTATTTTTATTTATTTTACACTTACATGTATATTATTTTTGGGGTCGTTACAGAATTCTAACTTTAAAATGTGCTCCTAATAGGTTGTGAAAGGCCAAGTTTTTGCATAATTTTTGGTCGATCATTCATATGTATTGGATGTGTATCAGGCATGTTGACGACCATTTTGACTGAATGTCCAAAAAAGAGCTTGGCAAGCCTTTTTATATTTTCCTACTTTTTTACCTTTGTATTTTTTTCCTTTTCTATTTTTTACCATTTTTTTTTTGGATAATCCAGGATGGTTCGAAACGGAAAGATGGAGTCCAACAGTGATTTTGACATTGTGGATGCAAATGGAGACAAAACCTTTGTCACTTCGAGCTTGTTTGCATTCTTTGTGCCACATATGACTACGACAAGTGATTTAGACTTGTTCGAAATGGTAAGAAGAGGTCCGAAAGTGATTTTGATCTCAAACACAAAAATTGAGGCAAAACTCCTTTCATTTTGGGCTTTTCTGGTATCTTTTAGCTAAATTTGTCTGCACTAGGTGATTCATAGAAGTCCAAAATGGTAAGGAGAGGTTTGAAAGTGATTTTGATGCCCCAACATGCAAATCAAGGTAAAATCCCAATCGTTTCAAGCTTTTCGAGTCTTTTTCTGCCAAATTTGACCGCATCAGGTGATTCAGAGCAATTCGAAATGGTTAAAAAAAAGTCTAATAGTGATTTTGACCTCAGACATGCAAATTAAGGTAAAATTCTTGTCGTTTCTAGCTTTCTAATCTTTTTTATTGCCAATTCTGATTGCA
Organism: Malania oleifera; assembly: GCF_029873635.1. NCBI lineage: Eukaryota > Viridiplantae > Streptophyta > Magnoliopsida > Santalales > Ximeniaceae > Malania > Malania oleifera. The sequence continues at coordinate 54,176,410 of NC_080418.1, forward strand.
CCGTATGATTTAGAGCATTTTGAAATGATAAGGTAATGTCCCCTAATAATTTTACCCTCTAGCATGAAAATCAAGGCAAAAGCCCCTTCATTTATGACTTTTTGGTTCTCTTTTTGCTGAATTTGATTGCGCTTGATGATCTAGAGCAATTCAAAATAGTAAGGAAGGGTCAAACTATGATTTTGACATTTAATTTACATGAAAATTGAGACAAAATTTTGGTTTTTCTATAATTTTTTAGTTTCTTTGGAACTTTGGAATTTATGAACATTTTTGTATGCCCCATGTATCTTTTTTATTTAATTTAATAAATTATTTTTAATTTTTTTTAAAAAGTAAGTAAATATTATAATGTTCTAATATTGAAATATTTATTTTTTTAAAAAATAAAAATTAAATAAAAAAATAGGTGGGTGCATGTTTACACATGCTTGCATGTGGCGCTTACGCCCACGCGTGTGCCCACACATGCTTGACTCATAACCAAAGTGATGTCGTTTTTGGATTGCCTTTAAATTTTAAAAAACATAATAAGGGGGAATGATGTTGTTTCAACCGTGGGTCCTTTCCACCTTTTTTGTCTCTCTCTTCATCATTTCTCTCTCTCCCTATTCCTCCACCTGTACCCCTCTTCTGTCACCATCCGCTCTCATTGCCACCCTTGCAAGCCACCCTACAGTGCGGCTACAACAGAGCTGCAGTGCCCTTTATTATTATTATTATTATATTTTATTATTATTTTTATTTATTTTTCCTCCTCTCTCTTCTTCTCTCTTGTTAACCCATGGCCCTAGGTATGCATGTGAATGCATAAAAGCATATATGGATGATGCATGCATGTATGTAGTATGCATGGATGATATCCATGATGATGCTTGTGCATGTGTATGGATGCATGAATATTAATGTATGCATGATGATGCATATGCATTATATGCATGGGGATGTGAACATGGTATGCATGTTATGGCAGGAATGTGATACATCTGCATACTATGTATATATTATGTACATACTACTATATACTATATACCATATTATGTACCAATGCTTTATATTATATTACCTATGTATTTAATATTATATATTCATATCAATACACAAAGGTTTATTTATATATATTATATGTATTTATGTATTTGTGTAGGTATGTATAGGTGTATATGTATATATATATATATATATATACGTGTGTGTGTGTGTGTATGTGTGTGTGTGTGTGTGTGTGTGTGTTTATACATTTGCATTTGCATAGTATAGCTATTAGTATATATATGCGTATAGTGAATAGGTTTAAGTTTCAAAAAGTACAAATGACTGATGCAAAATGGAAGCCCTGAAGTACTCAAATAAAGACATCTCTTGACACATTCCATGGAAAATTGAAGAGCAAATTTTGAAGACATGTATTTTTCAGTTGTAATGTATTTAGGTTTCAATTGTGCATGCATATATCATTTGATTTGACGTGAAACTCTCATATGACCTTAGACTAACCTTAGGCACTCTATATTTCATGGAAAATCATTTTTAAGGTATGAAAAAATTGTTTCAAATTGTTGAAAATCATTCTACAAATGTGCAAAAATGATTTCAAGTGTAAAAATCATTTTTGGAATGAAAAACTGCAAAACAAGTTTTTTCAAAATCTCTTTCATATTTCTATTGTCGCATTGATGAGCGATTGTCTCAATCAATTAGTTCTCATCTTAAAATATGTTCAGCATGAAAGTTATGAGATTTTCTCTTAACTTTCTTTTGATACCAAGAATGTCCCATTTTGGAGTTTTTTAGAAAAAGTAATTCCCAAAATACCGAAAGGTGTTCGCAGTAAAAAATTCCCTTTATGTTTTTGCCGCCTTAGTGATGAGCGATTTTCTCAATCAATCACTTCTCATCTTAAAAAGTTTTCAACATGAAAGTTATGGAATTTTCTCCTATATTTCTATTGAAACCAAGAACGTCCAATTTGGAGTTGTATAGAAACAGTTATGCCCAAAAAAATGAAGGGTGTTCACAGCGAAAACCCAAAATCCAGATGACCATATCTTCACTCCGGTCAACCAAAACTCACGGATTTGACATCCGATCAACTAGATCTACACCCTAGTCAACCGAAACTCTCGAGAAAAGCGTCGTAATGGCCGAAAATGGCCAGTTTTCAAAATAAACATATATTTTAAAGCTCCAACGGTCATATAACGACTATATCTTGGTTTTGGCTATAAATACCAAGCTAAATCACTTGGAGAAGGTTATAAAAACATCTTGAGAGCATACTTGAATATTCTTTGATTCTTATTCATATTTGAAACTCATTTTGAAGATCAAATTCAAATTTCTCTTACTCTTATTTTGAAAACTCTTTTGGAGAAAATATTTTGAGTTATTCTTGAAAGCTTTGAGCATATTTTTATACTCATACTTATTACATCAATGTATTCTTAATTTTGATATTTCAAAAATCTATTTTGAGAAAATCATTTCCATACTCTATTGAGCTTCATTTTCAAATCATTTGAAAGTGCATTCTAGAAAAATTTTCATTATACTTATCAGCTCTTGAAGGGGCATTCTTTGTACACACAAAACTTTATTTCAAATCATTTCTTTGCGGTTTGGGTTTTAAACCGTGCCAAGTGAGGGTATATCACTTGGAGAGGTATCTCTGCCTATAAGGAGAGATTACGGTGTGAACAGCACTAAACGAGGGTATATCGTTTGGAGAGGCTTCTCCGTCTGTAAGGAGGGATTGTAGTGGCAGCTCTGCCCAATTTTAAAGGAGTAAGATAGTGAAAATTCTCAGGTGGTTTGCTCAAGGCAAGGACATAGGCGGGTATAGTCGAACCTTGGAAATCTTGGTGTCGTTTTCTTTATACCTTTACTCTTTAAATTTGTGCATATGTATATTGTTATGATTGTTTTACATACATGGTTGATATAGACTATGAATCGGTAAAATAGTTGGTTAAAGTTTTTAAAATTCCAATTCACCCCCTATTGGGATAACACCAATCCTCACACATATGTATGTGTGCGTGTATGTATATTCGTATTTGAATGTTATATATATATATGTGTGTGTATGTGTGTGTGTGTGGACATATCTATGAAAGTAAACGATGTGAATATGCATGTATGTATGTCTGTAGATATGTGTTGGTTTATTTTGCCTTTTATTGAAGAATTTTAGAAAAAAAAAAGTGTGAAAAATCCTAAAAATATGAATCTTGTTTGTTGGTTCTCACAGCCAGCTTCTAGCTAATGATGGGACAAAGGGAAGAATTTTACTATATAGTGCTTTCTTCCCCTTTTCCCTAGGCATAATAGAGGTTTTAACCTTTGAGAATCGTATGATTTGAGAAGGATTAAGGCTCCAACCAATAAAATTAGACTAAACAAACCACATTTTGTTTATTAAGTGTCAAAGTTTTCCTTTTTCCAAAAATCCTTTAAAAAACCTAAAAGTATGTGTTTTTCGATATTTTTTTTCTTGATTTTAAAAGACCAATGATGAAGCCTTAGAATTTCAAAAACTCATGCATTTCACCACGTATTTCAACTTAATTAAAAGTCGTTACCAAACTCACTCATTTCATTTACTCTTTTCAAATACCAATAATACAAGCTTGATCTCTTTTTCTAAAAGACTTTGGTTTTCCAGGTCGGTAATACAAGTTCAGCATTTTTCAAACCAACAATTTTCCTTTCATCTATCACCATTATCATCATCATGTTTTCTTTAAAGCCTAGGGTTTTGAAGACAATCTCTTTTAGAGCAATACTTTAGGTTTTTCGAAGCCATGTTGGAGTACTCAAATAGTGATTTCATCATTGGATGACCAAAAGTGTCTTTACTATTTTATTTTCAATTTCATTTTTTAAGGCAACACATACATAATTACGAAAACTTTTCTGGGAACCGATGTTGTTAGGGATGCTAAAAGGCTGATCATCATTAATATAATTAGCTAATCACCTTCCCTAAGCACAAATGTGTTGGCATTACTGTATTAGTGTTGGATGAATTAAAAATTATTTATTTAATAAATATTATATAGTAGTCATCGATTTTTAATGTTAATTAAATATATATTAAATTTAATATATTAATGTTGTGTTTGGTGGCTCATTTCTTGGAATGGTTAACATACACAAGGAGAATGACATAGTTAATATCAACATTCTGGGCCGTCAACGGTTTTGTTCTGGGCTGCAGGGCTGAATTCAAAATTGAATTTGAATGTTAAGTTGGTTGGATTTTAAGGGGGAAACCTCTGAAGGGAACTTTATATATACACTTGTTTGAGTGTATTGAAAAAGAAAAGATCATTGTAATACCATTGTACTGTGTACTTTGGGAATTTCATATTGAAACCTTTGTTGATTGCTTCCACGGATGTAGGCTTTGCCGAACCACGTAAATTTTTGTGTGGATTGTTATTGATTTTAGATATATTGCATATGTGTGAATTATATTGTGGTTCTTAATTGTTTGCAGCATTTATATTCTGCTGTGCAATCCCAAATTCATAGTTCTTTTCACAACAATTGGTATCAAAGACAAGTTGTCATGGCATCGAGTACTTCTTCTACAAGGTTTGATGTTGGAAAATTTAATGGAATCGTAAATTTCAGTTTGTGGCAGAGGAAAGTGAAGGATTTGCTTTTGCAGCAAGAGATGGTGAAGGCTTTATACGGTGTTCAACCGGAAGGTATGTGTGAGTTATGGTGTATTCCAAATAAGGGGGGTGAATTGGATATTTTAAAATTTCTAGGTCACTTATGCCCTATTTTCAAAACACAAACGACACAATCACAAGCTTGGGGATATATAGGTTTCAATATTACACAATCAAACTAATTTAAGCTAACGATTTCTCAAACAATCAGTATTACACAATCAATCTTAGGTGCGGTAAATATTTAAGGCATTCATAATAATCAAAATAAAACAGATATAAACATACCCAAGTGGAAATTAAAAGATATAAGGGAAATAAAAGCAAACACAAGATTTTACGAGGTTCAGTTATTCTTGCCTACGTCCTCGCCTTAAAGCAACTTGCTTGAGGATTTCCACTATTCGCTCCTTCAAACAAGGCGGAGCTACCTTATTACAATCTGCTTCTTCCCAAGGCAAAGCTACTTTTTTAAACGTTACCTCATACCTGGCTCAGTTCTATACTCGAACCGCGAATACAATGGAAATAAAAGTTTGAGTACAATGAAATGCTTCTTGAAAGCTAGTGTGTACAAATGAAAATCTTAAACACTCTCACAAGATATGATTCAAAGCTCAATAGAGTTTTAGGGTGTTTCTCAATATTATTTATGCAATAAGAGAGTAGATGATCTTTGAGTAAAAAAATATCTATATGAATGCTTCAAAGATTCAAGCTTTAATAAAAATTTTCTCCAAAGATGATTTGCAAAAATGAATGTAGGAGAAGTTAGGGTTTTGCTCTCAAAATGACTTTTGCAAAAAGAATAAGTAGGAGACTTTGATGTGAAGAAATAAAGGCTCAAATGAATGCTTCTTCAGCAAGCATAAGCCCCTTGTGATTATTAAAAATCATAAGGTGATATATATATATATATATATATATATATATATATATATACATTTTCAAAAGCAAGAATTGAACTTATATAGAATACATTTTATTTCTTACTTGTGTGCTTAAATGCTTTCATGACTTATGTCTTTTTATGTTAAAATCTTGTGTCATGAAATTTTATTTTTAAAAGGGTGTTACATAACCGGTTCATTGACTTACATGAAATGCATGTGAACTAGTTAAATCATATTTATGCTCAAACCTACATTTTATATGCCGCATGTTCTTAAATTCCAATCTTTGCGGGAACTTACATTGTGCTTAAACTAAAATGGTTTGTGTATGTTTCTAGTCTACCCATGTAATTATAATCTTTTAAATGACCAGTTAAACTGTTTTGTATGCTTAATGGCTATATCTTTAAAACAGTTTAAATTTTTATGTCCATAATCTATACTAAAAAGAGGGAGAGTTTTCTTTAAAAATTATTTTAAAAGGGGGGAGTTCTCTTTGCTAAGTGTGATTTTTAAATTATCAAACTTTTCTACTTAGCTTAGCCTTTTTTGCTGATGCCAAAAGGGGGAGAATGTTTTTGAGAAAAATGATAATGATCTAAAACGAGGAAGTTTTTGTTTAGGGCAAAAACATAAGGGCAACTATTATAGGGACAATTATCCGAGCTTGTGCTTTAATGCAAAAATTTAAATGCATGATCTTTGTAAATGTCTTCTTTTGTAATATGCTTGTACTATATTGTCTATACTTTTACATTATACATATTGTTAGGGGGAGCCTTTTTAGGTTGTACTTATTTTACTCTTATGTGTTTGTCATCATAAAAAAAGGGAGATTGTTGGATTTTTGAGTCCGATCTCCGTTTTGATGTTGACAAACACAAGCGGTTCTTATATGCTTTTAAGTGTGTGAATAGGTATAATTCAGGTCACACATAAGATCAAGAGGACATGGAAGCAATGACACGACTCAAAGCTTATATCTGGTGTATTCCATAAAGTTAGAGAGCAAAGAAGAAAGAAGAAGACATTTGTGTTTTATTTGTATTGCATTTATTTTCTTATCTCTGGTCTGTAATAATGCATGCATCTGCATGATATGGATTATATGCTTTGATGGTCGTAGTTTGACTATAGGGAACCGAATAACCTCAGCGATAACTGGTCAACCGATGTTGAATTTTTAGGATTATTTCTCAAAGGCCTTAAATTGACCTTAGGACCCTGAATATTGTATAAAAATGTCTCAAATAGTCTTAAAAATAAACATCATATAATTAGGGACATCATTTTAAAGAAAAGAACCGAAAATGCTAACATTGGCATGTTCGGTTGATCGAACTCAGTTAAACTGAGATATTCGGTTGACTGAACTCCCACTGGGTTAATAGGTTGACCTCTTGGTCGACCGACAGGATATATACAAGCAAGACCTGGTCGACCGAACCTCCTTTGGTCAACAAGTTGACCTCCCGGTCGACCGACCAGAATTATATGGGTAACGCCCTAGTTGACCGAATCCCCACGTGGGAAATGCCAACTGCCTGGTCGACCGAATTTCATAGTTCCAATTGACCTAATTGACTGAACTGCGTAGATTTGGAAAATCGCCCTTGAACCCTGCAAGTTTGGTTGACCATCCTTCTAGTTCAAATTTCTTCTGGTTGACCGAACCTAGCCACATGGTCAACTGAATTTTAAGTTCGGTCGACTGACCCTCTCGGGTTGGCGAATTTTTACCGAGGTTAAAAACGTTGTTATTTTTACTAACCTCACTTAAACCTTTTCTAAAATGACTAATATGTCCCTAACGTTCATAATTTTTAAAAAGTCTATAAATACCCCACTCATTTGCTTTGATATTCAACTTTGATTAGTTAAATTTCTCTCTTTAATCTTTTGGGCTAATTTTTATCAAAGTTCCCCCAAACTAACTTTTCATTGCAAAAAATCTTTCTTTGGGGTAAAATGTTTTTAATCTCTTATACTCTCTTTCACTCTCTATGTTTGAAAAATAATTTTTGAAAGAGAACACTTATTTTGTTTTAAAATCTCCAACTCTCTTTCCATCCATTCATTTCAAAATCATTTTGTAAGAAAGCATATTCATTTTTGGCATTTATTTTTATATATACATGCTTACACTAACACATATTATTCGTCTTTGAAAATCATTTTCTTGAGAGTATAGCTTTGGTTTTCTCCCAGATTATTTTTTTGATAAATATTTTTTTGGGAGAAAATTATTTATTGCACAAATATTTCTTTGAACATAAATTCCAAATTCTCCAAATACTTTTATTTAAAAAAATCTTTGTTGGAGAACATAATAATCATTTTTATATTCACGTATTTTATTTGTGCAAATTATTTAGATAAGGACCCTTACTCCCTAAGCACTATTTCATATCATTGGAGTGTGTATTTTTTTGAGCTTAATGTGTACATTCATGCTTGTATTTAGAAGCTTTTTCATATGTACAAAAATGTTTTTATTGTAACGGTTGGGTTCGGCCCAAAATTGAACTGGCGATTCTCAGTCCCGTAAGTGAGACCGGTTCGGTTTAGCCCGAAAATTGAGCTGGGGAGTCTCAGCCTCGTAAGTGAGACCAGTTTGGTTCAGCCCGAAAATTGAACTGGGGAGTCTCAGCCCTGTAAGTGAGACTAGTTTGGCTTAACCTAGTAATTGAGTTGGGGTTTTCCTCACCCCGTAAGAAGGGGATGTAAAAGATTTCTGCTCTGCCCGTTTAAGTGAGTAGGGCTAGTTGAATCCTTGAAGGGTATGCCCAAGGCGGGGATGTAGGTAGTATTGGCCGAACCTCATTAACAATATGTGTGTCATTCTCTTTCTATCTTATTTAAATTTCTACACTTAAATTTTAATATGTTTATGCTTGTTCATGTTTTGTTATAACCATCTTGCATGCATACAAAACTAATTTAAATGAGATATGCAGCACACGTGCATGTATGCACACACTGATAACTTAATCGTTGTACATATACGTTTTCAATATTGAATGGAATATGAACTATGGTGAATCAGCGTAAGTGTTTAAATTAGAGAAAAATGTTTTAAAATCCAATTCACCCCCCTCTTGGGATCACACCAATTCCAACACCTACTTCACCAAGAAGTACCCTACAAGCCCTACATATGATTAGCCCTGCTTACAACACTCCTTGAACAAAACCAGCGCACTCAGTCCCAATGTCTAGGTTGAGAATTTCTCTCCCGGTCTGGTTTTCTACCTCAGCCACTGCATGAAGTACACCAAGACCCTTCATGATAAAACCCACGAAATACATATGTCTATCCCCTGATGCTATCATCATCGGTTCTCAAACATCTGAATACATGTAGTCACCTATATGCTTTAACCACATATGGCACAAAATATCTAATTCATATTCAACAGTTGCAACTCCACCTACAACCGTAACATCCTGTAGTGCATAGATATTTTCTGCTACTTTTTCTCCTTTCATCACTATCATGTCCCCTTCACACACTTTCATTTCTCCACATTCAGACTTATAACAATGTCCATTACAATCTAAAGTACCCAATGAAATAACATTCTTTCTTATACTCGATTCATACTTTACATCACATATGACTTTTACAACACTATCATACATTCAAATTTTGACATTTCCAATAACAAATATTTTGCATGAAATATCATTTTCCAAATACAACCAGCATAAACTGACCTGTAGGTGTCAAACCATTTTCTAGGATAAAAGCATTCGGTATCTAAGATCCAAGAATCACCCGTGAGGTACTTTGAACCCAATGAGACACATAACATATCTCCACCACTACATTTTGAATCTTTCCCCACTACACTTGCATATTTTGACTAACCCTTAGACATATACTGACATTCTAGTTTTCACCAAACTAATGCCTGAGTATTCTCATCCATGACGTGATACAACACATCATTAGCCAAACAAATTCGAATGATTGATCTCAATTCATTCCAAGTGATTGCATCCATGTTATTCAGTTGAATTCTGTATAAAACTTTCACTATACCTTATTGCACCAAACGATCCTTCAATACAGAGGCCATTACAACTTCGATTTGATACCAATTGTTGTGAAATAGCGCCTCTTCAAACAATGCACAGCGAAACAACAATATTATTGTAAAAGAATCAAACATACACTTGCAATAATCTAAATGGTGAATACTAAATACTTCCACAGCTATAGCAATATAAAGAAAGTGATTGAGAATAACGACACCAAGAATTACATGGTTCGGCAAAGCCTACATCCACGGGAGCAATTGGGCAAGAGTTTCACTATGAAATCAAAGATACAAACTACAATGGTATACAATGATCTTCTCTCCTTCTCTCTCACCATCTATTTATCTAAAATATTTCTTGAAAGACATATTTAATGACCCCTCAGAGGTATCCCTCTGAATCCCTAACCGTCACAACATTCAAATTCAAAATTTGAATTTTTCCTCGTAGCCCAGAACACTCATCGACAAGAACAGGGCACTCGTTAATGAGAAAGAGAAGGCCACTAGTTGACTAGAGCAGGGCACTCATCGACGAGTCTTTGTATTTCTAATTTCCCATTCTCAATATCTTAGAATTTCTACATTTATCGGGCTCTCGGTATCTACTCGTTGACGAGTAAGGCACACTTGTCAACAAGTCCCTACTGCATAGCACAAAACTTCAACATATGCTTTTCTTCCTTTATTTATGAGCCCCACCAAGTATAAGAGCCACACCCAAATACAACACCCCCCTAGCATTTAGCTTCAGAAGGTGTTGGAATTGGTGTGATCCCAAGAGGGGGGTGAATTTGGTTTTAAAACATGTTGACTAAATTAAACATTTATGCCGATTCACTGCATATCGTATCCCATTCATAATACAAACGTGTATATAAAATAATTAAATTGTGAGTGCAGACATACACATGTGCAGAATATCTCATTTAATTTAAATGTGTGCATGCAAATAAATATGACAGTAAATAAATAAGAATACACATACTGAATTTAAAATGCAGTAATTAAAATAAGATAGGGAGAGAGAGAGACACAATATTTGCTATTGACGTTCGGCCGAACCAGCCTACATCCCTACCTTGGGCATACCCCCCATGGATTACACTATCTGTGCTCATTTAAACGGGCGTAGTAGAAGCTATTTACATCCTTTCCTTACGGGGTGAGGAAAAACCCAAGTTCAATTTTTAGCTGAACCGAACCAATCTTACTTACGGGGCTGAGACTCTCTAGCTCAATTTTTGGGTTGAACCGAACCGATCTCACTTACAGGGCTGAGACTCCCCAGTTCAATTCCGGGTGAACCCAACCAATACAATAAAAATATTTTTGTACATGATAAAATGCTTCTAAATACAGGCAGAGATGTACAATGTTTAAGCTCTAAACACATGCACTCTAATATGATATGAGTTAAGCTCAGTAGAGTAAAGGGTATTTATCTAAATAATTTTGCACAAATAAAAGATATATGAAAAATGAGTATTATTGTTCTCCTATAAATATTTTTACAAATAAAAAAAATTTGGAGAATCTAGAAATTTAAACTCAAGAAAATATTTGTGTTATAAATAATTTTCTTCCAAAAATATTTATCAAAGAAATAACCAGGAGAAAACCTAAGCAAATACTCTAAAAAATGTTTTTCAAAGATAAAAGCTATGTGAGAGTAAAAGCAAATAAAATGCTTTGACTAAAATACTCTCCTCAAAAATTATTTTGAAATAAATGCATGAAAGAGAGTTGGAGAGATTTGTATAAAAGATTTGGCCCCAAAAGAATGATTGTAACAATAAAAAAATGTTTTGGGGGAACTTTGATTAACAATGGATTAGAGAGGTAATTTAGGCTAATCAAAGTTGCTAATCTGGAGTTGTGAGGAAGTATTTATAATTTTTTTGAAAATTATGACCGTTGGGGATACGCTCGGTATTTTGGAAAAATTTAATTAAAAGTTAATGATGTTTTAGAGCTTTTAAAAAATTCCAACCCGAGAGTTTCGATCGACCATATTAAAGGTTCGATCGACCATATTGACAAGTTCGGTCGACCGTGGCATTTTTGAACTGAGGTTTTGGTCGACCGTATCAAGGCGATTTTGAACCCTTTGAGGTTGATCGACTAGGGCATGTTCGGTTGACCAAATTTTGATGTTTGGTCAACCAGATCAAATTTCAACGAAAAGTTTGGTTGACGAGAGTGTTGGGAATTGCCCACGTGCCAGTTCGGTCGACCGTACGGTGCAAGGTCATTTTAAAAGTGGTCGACCGAATAGTCAAATGTTGACCCTGGAAGGTTCGGTCGACCGAAAGTCTATGTAGGTTCACGTTTGGTCGATCGAGCATTTTAAAATTTTGCATTTAAGTTTATATTTTTATTCAAAGTCACCCATGTTCACATAATTATAACTTCTAAGTTATAGGGGACTTTTTATGTGATATTTAGGGACCTAAAGTCAATCTATGGTCATTTAGAGTTAACCCCAAAAATCCGACGTTGGTCGACCGATCCTTAAGGTCACTCTACGGTCCTGTGACCACCTATGGTCAATCTATTGTCATTTCTAATAAAATAATAGTATATGCAGATGCATGCATTATTACAAACAAAATAATAAAAATAAATGCAATTACAATAAGAAATAAATGTCTTCTTTGTCTTTTTGTTCTTCTGACTTCATGGAATGCGCTTGATCGTATAAGCTTTAAGTCCTGCAAGCTTCCTTATGTGTGTGTTAAATTAATGGACATGTTGATATGCTAAATATAAACATAAGAAACATGTGTTTTGTCAGGATCAAAACAGGGATCGAACTCAAAATATCAAAAATCTCTCCCTTTTTGATGATGACAAACGCATCAGAGTAAAATGGATACAGCCTAAAAAGACTCCCTTTAACAATATGCATAATGTAAAAATAAAAAATACAGTTCAAGCATATTGAATAAAGAAGATAATACAATTTAATCATGCATTTAAATTTTTGTGTTAAAGCACAAGCTTAGATATTTTACCCCTAAAAATTATCTCGTTTGGTAATAAACATTTTGCTCATAAAAATTCTCCCCCCTTTGGCATCAGCAAAAGTGGCTAAGTTAAGTAAAATAATTTTGAGTATTTAAAATAGACTTAGCAAAGAGAACTCCATTTTCTTTCTTTTTTTATTTTTATTTTTTAAAAACTCTCCCCTTTTTAGTATATATATGGGCATAAAAATTTTATAGCTGTTTGAAAAATATAACCATTAAGCACATAAAAATTTTCATAACTAGTCCTTAAGAGATTAAAAGGTACATGACAAATAAAATCAGACCAGGATTATCCGCAAACCATGGAAATTTAAACATATCATAAGACCCCGTGAAATATTTGAGTTCAATACGCACGACATATGATAGCAAATGTAAGCTTGAAAATAAAAGTGGTCTAATTAGTTCTTATGAATTTCAAGTAAGTATATATATATTCCCCTTATGATTATCAATAAATGCTGGGGATGATATAGATGCTTGCAAAAAAAGAAACTTCAAATAAAGTTCAAGCAAGCAAAGTTTTTATGGTTTAGCATTTAAGCGCAGATCATTTTAACAAATAGCCAGAAAAACAACCATAAGGATCTTAAAGATAGGCAATTTAAACGAAAGATCATATGGCAAATTTTGAAAACTTTTGTGGCCAAGTAACATATTTTAAATTAATATTTTCAATAAAATTATCTCATTTAAGCACATGCTACTCAAAACTTGTAATCTAAGCTAAAATATGGGTGAGTACAACAAGATATGATTCTAATTTCAAGGTGCTCCCTTTATCAATTTAAATTTGTGCTTAGATACTGTGGATAATACATGCACCAGAAAATTGCAAACATTAAGTTATGTGCAGTGTTCATGCGTACCAGAAACAATCCATACAAAAGATGTACAGGATATGACGTTCAAGGTACCTAAAGCAAATTAGGACTCAAAAAGTAGAAATAATGAAAATATGAGTCCATGCGTTAGGTGCTATTAATCCTTTTCGCAAGGATGGGGCTTAAACTCCTCGGTATAGTCTCAAGTGTACATAAGTGCATTTATGCTCAATGATGAATTTCATTCAAGCACATTCATCACATGTTCATCCTGCTTAATATTATTTAGCATGCAAGAGATTATTGACATTAAGTACTTATTTATTTTTATTATAAGTGGGGCTTAAGCTCCTCCTATATATTTGCGTGCACACATACTTACATTATAACCCAAGGATGATAATCTTTTAAGAACGTTCCTCATATATTGATCCTTTCTAAGGATTTCAGTATGCAGCAAATATTAATCTTTCAACACATATGCATGACATATTGCATTTCATTTTAAAAGCACAATAGCCAATCAAGACTATACTCAAAGGTAATGCAATAGGGGATTAAAAAGGATGACACAACTCAAAAATACAATAAGTGTGCACAATATGAAGCCTCCCCTTAAGTCATGCAATTGGCCTAGTTTATGGACCATCATCAGATAATGTGACGTTTAATTTTAGAGATGATGTTTTACCATTTAGGTCTCGAGTGAAAGTGCATAACCTAAAGATTTGGACCAAATGGTGTCCATGAACTAGTCCCTCCTATAACATTATAATGTGTAAATGTTTTAATTTATAGTTTTTTTTTTTTTGGATTTTACATGTACTAACCTATTTAATTAACTAGCATCATAGGAAATAAACATATAGACTATGCATGTTTTTTAGTTTAGCATATAACATTTGAAATTCAACATGCACCAGCAGATGGTTCAGCATGCACCTATGACTAAGGATGAAAAATAATATTCTTTTATGATTCACTCATTCTTTCAAAGATATTTTAGCATGCATTAAATTATTATCCTAATACATGGTTTCATTTTTGGAAAACGTTTTACCGAAATTTCGGAAGCATTCCATCTATAAATTGAACATTTTCTCATTTTTCCATGTACTTAAAACTTGATGGATTCATGCAATCAATTTATAATTCAACTCAAGTATGCGAGAACCTATATCCACTACCAGCATGCAATTCACATCACTGCATCTACCATGCAAGAGGCATTCAAGACAAACATGCATTTTAGTAGCAGATCATTTCAAACATATTATCCATCCATTAAATAAGATTATACTTTAAGCAAAGAATGGATATCCGCATTTAGCTCATACACAAGGATCTAATATAAATGAAACGATAAAACATTTAACTTAAGCGCATTACAATAAAATGCATATTGGATGGATTTTTTTTTAATTGTTGTTCCCACTTAGTTATGCAACCAAAGAATTTTATATTCAATCAATAATATTTGGCATAATTAATATTTTCTAGTATAGAGATGAGCTATGAAAGCATTTTAGCTTCATTTGGAGTTTAGAGTTATGATATAGCATTATGATGAATTCCTTAAACCACAAATATCATGATGGACGAAATATGCTATACTTAAAATTATTTATACGAAAACACATAACATTATATCACCAATTAAAAGTCATTGTCCATTAGAATGGGATTTTCAAATTTCAGCATGCAATAGCCAATATATTAATTTTGTACCCAATCAACATAATATGTAGAAGTTAAAAGAATAGATTGGATATTTTCATTTAAATTTTCATAAAGGCATGTTTTTCAAATGATTTAAAGTAAAATAATAGCGTATGCTAAAATTTAAACTTTTAAGTACAAAGCACTATTCAAGAATTTAGAAACATCATAACCCTTTTAAATATAATATATTCTAATAAAGATCTTATGAGTGTTAAAAATGTTCCTATGTAACTTCTCATAAGATGGCACACAAATATCACAAGATTCACATAATAAGAATAGACAAAAAATATATAACATGTGAATCAAGCATCAAATAAAGTAGAAGGAGGAAGATATATACCTTTCCAATTTACTCCTTCTTAAACGTTTAAGCTCGAAGTGGTGTTTTTCTCTCTTTCAGTTTTTCTATACCTCAAACGTTCCCAAATCTCCTTAGTACTAGTATTAAACATGATCCCTTAAAAAAACCATCAGTAACTAAGGCACAATATAAAATATGCATGACACTCATATGGTGAGTATGATGAGCATGATATTGTATGTTATTGAAATTGGTCTTGAAACTACATATTGTTAAAATGATGCTTATTGAAAGGGGGAGTAGAATAATGCTAGTTGTAAGGGAGAGTCTTTTTAACGCTTACTCATATTTTTGCTCTTCATTTGTCATCATCAAAAAGGGGGAGATTGTTGGCCTAATTGGGTTTTTTAATCTTGTTTTGATGATAACAAAATTAAGGATGCTTTAACATGTGTTGTTGAGTGGTTTTATTTCAGGTGTAGGTAAAAGGACACTCACGGTTGATTATGAAAATAAGCTGAAGATCAATGTCAATCTAGTGATAGCTTCTCAAAATATTAAAGCAATGAACGACAAATGAAGAGCTTAAAGGCCAAGCAAATCTTGAAGTCAAAAGTGAACCTCAATAGGTTGTAAGACTTAGTGAATAAGGAGACCATGCTTAGAAAGATATTTGCAAGTACTTCAAAGTCATTACTATATAGATATGTGAAGCTCCTTAAGATACAAATACCTAGAGACCAGCACTTCAAAAAAACTCTTGAAAATATTTTTGAAAAGTTATAATTAAGTTTTTCAAGTAAATTAGGTTTTAAAGAAATCAGAATTAGAAAATATTTGAAAAGGGAAGACTGCTCAGCCGACTGACTACGAAGAATTTTTGAATTTCAAACTTGCGGGAAAATTTTTAAAATTAATTTTTTAATTTAATATTTTTAAGTGACCCAGTTGAGTGAGTTAGTGACCCAGTCAAGTGAGTCAGCCGACTGACTCTACGAAGAATTTTTGAATTTCAAACTTGTAGGAAAATTTTAAAATTAATTTTATAATTTAATTTTTTTTGAAAAGTTACCTAAATGGAAGATTTTCAAAATTAATTTTATAATTTAATATTTTTTTTAAAAAAGTTACTTAAATGCTTCATGTTAAATGAGGAAACTTTTTCCTCAAAAAGGTCTATAAATACCTTCCTTGCTAAATGAAGAATACATTTCAAGAAATACATGATTTCTATGCTAAAACTCTCCTAAAGCTCATTCTTGATCACACCTTTGTTGGGGGAAAACTCTATGAAATTGCTGGATTGAAAAACAAGGGTTTGCTGAGTTGCATCTAGAATCCTTTTAAGAACCATTGGTGACTTCTAAACCTTAAGCTTCACATTGTCTATTTAGTTTTGGTTTTGAAGTATGATTTAGAATTTAACTTGTACAATTTGCTTTGTATTTTAAGAGTGTTTTTGTACACATATCCATATCTTTCTACTTGATCTTTGATGGTTCAAGGCGTTGTTGAATCGTTGGACCAAGCATAGGTTGTTGCTTGGAGAGGTTTCTCTTCTTGAAAAAGAGGGTAAATCTTGTAAGGTTTTTGTTCCACTCGGAAGGAACAAGGTATAGTGAATTCGTTAGGTGGTTGACCTAAGGCGAGGACGTAGGTTAGGGTAAGCCAAACCTTGTAAAAGTTGTGGTGTCACTCTCTTTCCCTTACTTTCTTTTAAATTTCAGCAAGATATAACTTGCGTGGATGTTGTAATTCTTTCAATCATAAGCTAACGCGTATTGAAAATTAAGTAAACCCAAAGCCTAATTTTTTCTTGGGCTTACGGAAACCAAATGGGAGTACGTTGGTTAATCAATCTTTTGCGGAAACTGTAAGGAAGTACGATGATTGGTTAACAACTCAAAACCTATCATGTGAAGATCTATTTAAATTCTGATCTTGAAAAAGTGTTTGGATGGTATTTAATATTCAATTCAAAACTCAACTACAGGACTTGCACATTCATATACAAGGCTGCTGAATATTGTAAATTAAGAATTGATTTCTTGTGTTTTGGTTGTTTTTCTTGAATAGTTAATTAATTAGTTGTGCTTGTGGATTGATTAGAGGAAGTAAGAGCTGTGTGGATTGTCTAATCAATAAGAACAAAAGAAGTCTTTAAAGAATTGTAAAAAGACTAAAACTTGTGAAAAGACTCTAAGAATAATTTTTAAATAACTCAATTCACCCCCCTCTTGGGACTACACTTTAGGTTTCAATTAGTATTAGAGCACGGTTATAGAAAAACCTAACAAGTAGCTATATAAAGATCAAAATGACACAAATAGGAGTAGCTCCCTTTGGTGAGGGCCAATCCTCAACTAGGCCACCCATTTTTTGTGGACTAAATTACACTTTTTGAAAGTAACGAATGAGAATCTACCTTCAAACAATGGAATGGAAGGCATGGAATGTTGTTACAAATGGAAATCTGATTCCTACTAAACTAGTAGATGGAAAAGAAGTACCTAAAGAAGGTAAAGAACTAGTTGAATCAGATTACAAAATGCTACAAATTAACTCAAGTGCAATAAACGCATTATATTGTGCACTTGATGCAAATGAATTCAATAGAGTAATGGCGTCTAAAATAGTTAAAGATATTTGGGATAAATTAGAAGTAACCTATGAAGGCACTGTGGATGTCAGGGAAAGTAGAATTGATATGTTAACTAGTGAATACAAAGCTTTTAGAATGAATTCTGAGGAATCTATAACAAGCATGTACACTAGGTTCACACATATCATAAACTCACTAAATGCCTTAGGAAAAACATATTCCACCCCTGAGATAATCAACAAAATTCTAAGTGCACTTCCACCAAAAGCTACAGCCATAACAGAATGGAGAAATCTTAAAACAACTTCCTTAGATGAACTCATAGGATCTCTTTTAACCTATGAAATGATATTGAAAGAAAGAAGCATTGAAAACAAAAACAAGAAGTCTATAGATCTAAAAGCCTTGAAAGAACATTCAAGTGAGGAAGATAACGAATCTAGTGAATTAGAAGATGAAGACTTAGCCCTCATAACTAAAAGACTTGGAAAATTCTTGAAAAGAAACAAGAAATTTGCTAGAAAATTCAATGGATCAAAAGTTGAAAGAGGTGAAAGTAATAAAAAGGAATACAAAAGAAAAAATGATCCTCCCACTTTCTATCACTGTAAAAAGGTTGGCCACATCAAGCTGGAAGGCCCATAACTCAAGAAGAAAAAGAAGAAAAAGAAGCCTGCAATGAAGGCAACTTGGGATGACACAAGTTCGAGTGAATCAAAGAGTGAGTCAAGCCATCAAGAAGTAGCAAATATGTGCTTTATGGGACATAACGAAGAGGTAAACTCTTATTACTCTCTCTTTGAAGATTCGTGTGATGAATCTTGTAGTAATTCGTGTGAAAGCATGCCCTCTTAGAAAGAATTTCAATTTGAATTATTCTCTCTACATAACAAGTTTATTAAAGTCTCAAAGAGGAACATAAGCTTGAAACAACAAAACGAAACACTTAGAAATCAGCTTGAATCTTCAAAACTTGTTGAAGAAGAAAAAGACTTAAAGATTGAAGAGCTTGAAAAGAAAGTAGATAACTTGTCTCAAAAATTAGCTAAGTCTCAAATGAATGAAGATAGCAAGAGAGTGCAAGAAATAAATGATCTTAAAAACCAAATTCAAGAGAAAGAAAAGGTCATCTACAACTTTACCAAAGGTAAAGATAACTTCGAAAAAATGGTAGGATAACAAAGGATGACAAACAACAAAGAAGAAATTGGTTACAATGGAACACCAAACAAAAGAAAGAAAAACTTGTTTGTGGGATATTTTGTAAATCAATCTAAATATTATGCATGTACTTCATGAACAAACATTTATAAGCATACTACTTTCTACATGTGTAAAAATAAAGGTCACATAATGTTTAATTGTCCACTTAAGAAAAAGTATGTTAAAATAAAAAATAAATGGAAGATAAATGCTAAAACTAGACAAGATTTAAAGAAAGTTAAGAAAGTTTGGGTTCTAAAAGTAACAACATAAATCTTTTCTTGTAGGTTTGCTTTAGGACCACTCCATCTAAGGATAAATGGTACTTGGACAGCGGATGTTCAAGGCATATGACGGAAGATAAATCTAAGTTCACTTCTCTTTCTCAAAAGGATGGAGGATTTGTAACATTCGGTGACAATGCAAAAGGCAAGATCATCGGAATTGGTAAAATAGGTAAAGACTCTTCACTCACTATAAATGATGTCTTGTTAGTAGATGGTCTAAAGCATAATTTAGTAAGCATTAGTCAACTTAGAGACAAAGGATTTGAAATAATATATAAAAAAGACCAATGCATAATTCAAGATTCTAAGAATCAAAAGACACTATTCACTGCATATAGAATGAACAATGTATATTGCATAAACCTTGATAGCTTGATCTCTCAAGATATAACTTGCTTAGCGGCCATGAGTGAAAATAGTTGGTTGTGGTATAGGAAGCTAGGACATGTAAGCATGGATCTTATATCCAAGCTTTCTAAAAAAAATTTAGTTAAAGGCTTACCTAACACCAAATTTGTCAAAGATAAAGTGTGTGATGCTTGTCAACTAGGAAAACAAATAAAGAAAAGCTTCAAAAAGAAGAAACATATATCAACTAGTAGCCCTCTAGAACTCATACACTTAGACTTGTTTGGTCCTACTAGAACCCAAAGCTTAAGAGGAAAACAATATGCCTTTGTAATTGTTGATGATTACTCAAGATACACATGGGTGTTGTTCTTAGCTAACAAAGAGGAATCTTGCAACTTTGTAAGAAAATTCAAAATGAGAAAGGGAATAATGTCTCAAATCTTAGAAGTGGCCAAGGAAGAGAATTCAAGAATCAAGACTTTGAAAAATTCTGCAAGGAACATGACAATAATCACAACTTTTCAGCACCTAGAACCCCACAACAAAATGGAGTTGTGGAAAGGAAAAATAGAACCCTCCAAGATATGGCAAGAACTATGCTTAATGAAAATAATCTACCCAAGTATTTTTGGGCCAAAGCTGTAAATACAGCTTGCTATATAATTAATAGGGTTTCCATTAGATCAAACATAAACAAGACACCCTATGAATTGTGGAAAGGAAGAAGACTTAACATAACTTACTTTCATGTCTTTGGATGTAAGTGTTTCATCCTAAATAACAAAGACAACTTAGAGAAAATTGATGCTAAATCGTATGAAGGTATTTTCCAAAGAACTCCACAAATAGTAAGGCCTATAGAATCTACAATAAAAGAACACTCACCATAATTGAATCAATTCACGTAGACTTTGATGAATCTAATCCTTTTTCAAGAGAAGTCAAAAATGAAGAAAAAATGATATGTTCAAAAAGGAGGATGAAATAGAAATCAAGGAAGAAAAAGAAAATGAAGAAACCCCAAAAGATGAACTTATAGAAAATCCGGAATCACCAAGAGAATGGAAGTTTAAGAAAGATCACCCTTAAGAACAAATTATAGGTGAACCATCTAAAGGTGTGACTACTAGATCTTCTCTAAAGAACCTATGCAATCACTATGCATTCTTATCTCAAAATGAACCTAAAGATGTTGAAGAGACCTTTAAGGATGAATCTTGGATAATTGCGATGCAAGCAGAATTAAACCAATTTGAAAGAAATAAAGTATGGGAACTAGTACCCAAACCTGAAAATCATTCTATCATAGGAACTAACTGAGTGTTTATAAATAAAAAGGATGAGAATGGTATAATCATTAGAAACAAAGCTAGACTTGTAGTGAAAGGGTATAACCAATAAGGGATAGACTATGATGAAACCTTTGCCCCTGTAGCTAGAATGGAAGCCATAAGAATGCTATCAGCCTCTGCTTCCTACAAAGAATTTAAGTTATATCAAATGGATGTCAAAAGTGCATTCTTGAATGGGTATTAATGAAGAGGTATAGTTGAACAACCCCCTAGTTTTGAGGATATTGAAAATCCTAACCATGTATTTAGACTAACTAAGGCTTTGTATGGACTAAAAATGGTCCCTGGGGCTTGGTATGAAAGACTTAGTGGATTTCTAATTGAGAAGGGATTTTCAAGAGGAAAAATTGGTAGTACCTTGTTCATTAAAAATAAGGAAGATAACATACTTTTAATTCAAATCTATGTAGATTGTTAGCTTTACCGTGATCCCGAGAGGGGGGGGGGGTGAATTGGTATTTTTAAAATTTAACCCCTAGGTATTCCTCCTAACAGCGGTATGTTTACAACCCTATGGTCAATCTAGTGCAAGTAATATAAATATATCATAAATTAAATAAAGTAGTTTAATCAATCACATAAGTACCAAAAAGCAATAAAGAGAGGGTGACACGCAGATATGTTATCGAGGTTCGGCCAACTGCCTATGTCCCCGCCTTGGCTAACTAGCACAAAGATTACCACTATAACTTGCTCACTTAAACGGGTGGAGCGGTACCTATACAAACCAGGTCAATTAGCACAGGGCTGACCTCAACCTTTACACTAATCCTTACCGGACTGGATTACCACCCCCTCAGGCCATGCCTGGAATCACTCAAATTTACAATCAAATGGTACAATATGAAAGTGCTTTCACGTAAAGCAAATTTGTACCCAAATGCGTACAATCACATACACCACAGATGATTTAATATGTAAGTTCAGTGTGGTCTAAATAGTTCAACTCTCAAATGTATTTTCTATTAGTGTAGTGAGTACGTAAGAGTGTCAATAACAATATGTGTATCTCAAAATATTCAATCAAATGATTTCACACAGAATATCAAGCGAGTTTCAAGTATGTCAATCAATAGGATGTCTCAATCACGAATATAGTGTATATGCTTGGTTTGCAAAAGCTATGCAATCTTTATATTCAGTAAATTACATATACTTGAATAAATATTGCCATAAAGATTAATGTAACAAATACAAATATCTTTTCACAAATATATCAATGCAGATTCTACAAGATATTTGAGTAGGTTTGAAAATATTTTTGCAAGCCAAAAACAAATACACACTTCCTAAGTTATTGCAACGAGAATGCAACACTCGGAAGTTCAACACAAGTCTTCTTAGGGTAGGCTTATTAGCAAAGCCTCCTAAGAATACTTAGGTTATGCTCTAAAAAAAAATCGATTTAAAACACTCAACAAATGAGAGAGCAAACCTCTAAATACCAACACTCAATACACTTACAGATGATATAGAGAAGTGAAGAAGGTAGTTTGAGTGGTTTTAGAGAGAGTATGAGCAGTATGATATATTGTGCTTGAGAGAAAATTTTGGATTTTTGTTTGCTAATCAAGTTCCTAATTTTCCCAAATGAAGGGGTATAAATAGACACCCCATGAATTATGACCGTTGGGGACCTATTAGGAATTAGTAGAAAAGTTTAATGACATTTCAAATATTTTAACCCTGTTTAAAAAATGTTTAACCACGGTAAAAATCAAGACAATCCGAGAGGTCCGGTCGACCAGAACCATTTCGGTCGACCAGAGTTTATATGGTTCGGTTGACCAGGACACTTTTGAACTGGAGACTCGGTCGACCGAAAGTGCCTGTCCAAAGGGCGATTTTCCATTTCTCTGAGATTCGGTCGACCAGCCCATTTTGAACTAACTGGTTCAGTTGACTATACAGTTGGGACTTCTCCCGAGGACCCTCGGTCGACCAGGTAGTTGGTATTCATTTTTGGCACGGTCGACTAGATGGTCAATTTGTTAACCTCAGGGGGTTTTGGTCGACCGGGAGATTTGAACTATACTAGTTCGGTCGACCAGGACCTTGGTCAACTATTGATTCAGACCTGTTTCGATTGACTGGGGCAGAATGAACTGCCTTGGTCGGTCGACCGAAAGTGCACAATGTGTGCATTTCGGTCCTATTTTGAATCACTCAAACCCTAATCAAGTGCCTAACATTCATAGGTGCAATGGTGAGTGTCCTAGGGTTATTTATGTCCAATTAAAGACACCGAAAAAATTCGGTGTCGATCGACCAAAGGATAAACCTTAAGGTCTTTCTAAGGTCACTTTTACTTTACGGTTGGTTTGAGCTTACCTATTAGATCATGCATATGATGTGTGTGAGTTTATTACAAACCAAACCCTATTTACTATTACAGACGCTTTTCATATGGATTATATTATAACATGAAATAGAGTACAATATGAATTGGGTCTTCCAACTGTAAGCTTTCACGTGCCATCAATATATCTGCTAATATAGACCTGCACATGAATTGGATATTCATTAAATACATGAGTATTTGTCATTATCAAAACTGGGTGTGACCTATAAGGTCAACATAGATGATATAATATTTGGTGCTACAAATGAACATCTATGTAAAGAATTTGCAAAGTGTATGCATGAAGAATTTGAAATGAGCATTATGGGGGAATTCAACTATTTTCTTGGGCTTCAAATTAAACAAGCAAAGAATGAGACTTTCATAAGTCAATCCAAATACATAAAAGAAATGATACAAAAATTTGGTATGAAAAATAGTAAACCCATTGGAACACCTATGAATACCACCATCAGCCTAGACAAAGATGAAAAGGGAAAATCCATAGACACAAAGCACTATAGAGGTATGGTTGGAAGTCTATTATATCTAACAACTAGTAGACCTGACATAATGTTCAGCGTGTGTATGTGTGCCTATTTTCAATCAGCACCTAAGGAATCACACCAAATAGCCATTAAGAGAATTCTAAGATACTTAATAGACACTATGGACTTAGGACTATGGTATCCTAAGGACACCGATTTTGAAATGATTATTTATTTAGATGCGGACTATGCCGGTTGTAAAATAGATAGAAAAATTACAAGTGGTACATGTCACTTTTTAGGAAGATCTTTAGTTTCTTGGTTTTCTAAGAAACAAAATTTCGTGGCTTTGTCAACTGTTGAGGTTGAATATGTAGCATCCGGCAGTTGTTGTGCGCAAACACTATACATGAAATAGCAATTAAGAGATTTCAATTTGAAATACACAATTATACCAAGTAAGTGTGATAATACAAGTGTAATTAATATATATATAAAAAATCCTATTTCACACTAAAGAACAAAGCACATTGACATAAGACACCACTTCCTAAGAGATCATGTTAAAAAAGAAGACATCATTCTAGAATTCATCAATACAAATGATCAATGGGCTGATATTTTCAATAAACCACTCTCAGAAGATAGATTCATAACCATTATAAGAGAGCTTGGTCTAGTACATAGAAGAGAAACTAACAAAAAGGACAAAGCTTAAAGAAAAATCTATAGTCGGCCAATTGACTCTAAGGTCAGCCGATTGACTAAAGAGTTTTCTTTTGAAATAGAGGCCAGTTAGCCAACTGACCCTGAGGCTAGCCAATTGACTGAGGTAAATTGCCTTGGACCAGAGAGCAGTCAGCCAACTGACACTGAGGTCAGCCGACTGACTAATAGAGCAACCCTAGACTTGTTTGTAAAACTTAAGTGGTCAGTCAACTGACCTAAGGTTTGTCTCTTAATGTGTTTTAAGTTTGTTTTGGCATGCACTTTGATGTGTTATATGGTACAACACTTAGCTTGATTGCTTTCCTTGTTACTTGAAAAATAAACTCATGCTTATGTGATATGCAATATGCTACATGTGTATGTTTTAAAATTGGTATCTTGAATCTTTAAAGACAATGAAAATATTAATGATTTATGGCTCACTATATTTTTGAAAATATGAGCTTAAAGTTATTAAGTATGATTTAGAAACATGACTTTCGAAATGTCTTAACCATGTATGCCTATGATGGATCGCATGACTAAATGAAAAATTGGCATCTATGGGTGTATATTGGAATCTATGAATATATCAATTAGTATTACTTGGTTTTGAGCAATACAACATAATTATGAGCATGTAATGATATTGATATTGGATTTGAATGATGAAATATGAATGCCAAATCTAAAAACATGCATCGTAGCACACTATATATATATATACACACTATATTGTAATATATTGAGAAGTGTGTGGTCATATGTTCATTTGATTTTTTTTTACCCTTTTTGATTGATGTTAAAAGGGGGAGTAGTATTTGAGTAAAAATTGAACATTGAGTGTGATATTTAAGCATTTGTGAATTGAGTATGATATTTAAGCATGATATTGATATTTGAGCATGATATTGAATTTTGAGCATGTTGAGATGTTGAGCATGATATTGAATTTTGAGCATGTTGAGCATAATATTGAAAAATTCGAGCATGAGTTATGCATCAAAAGTTAGAGGGAGATGTAATAACCTGAAAAAAATAAATAAAATTAATTAATTAATTAAAATTATTAATCAATTAAATAGTTAAACATTATTAAGTTAATGTATTAAATAAACAAATAAAGGAAATAGAAAAAAAAGGAATTAAATTAAATTAAAATTATTTATTAGTAATTAATTAGTCAAACATTATTAACTTTAATTAATTAATTTAAGTAAAATGGTGATTATATATATATGAATATATAAGGATAAGATATATATATGTATAAGTTAAGTTAAAGTAAAGAAAAAAAAAAAAAAAGGAAAAAAAGAAGAAGAAGAAGCTTGAAGCTTCCTAGAGAATTGCAGAAGAACAAAAGCCCCATCATTCGTCTCTTCAGTCTCTCACTCTCCGTCCACTCCTCTGTTTCCGCCTCTTTTTCTCCTCTCATTTCTCGACAGATATTCGACTGATCGGGAAACGGAAGGTACCATTGGATTCCTAACTCCGCCACTGACATTTCTACAAGAGCGGATTTGTTGTGGGAGCGGCGTAAGCACTACTCCCGAGGAAAGGTATATTTCTCCTAATTTCTCAATTTCTCGTTAAATCTGCTGTTAAATCGACGATCATACACCACCACGGTGTCCTAGTCATGATCGTCGTTATTTTGATATCGGTAATTTTTCAATTGAGGTTTTCTAGTTCTCACTCCAAACCGAGAGTGGAATTTGGGAAATTTGGTAATATGGCTATATTTAAGGGTATATTTATTTATTTAGAATTTATGGGTTTAGGAAATTTTGAAATAATATTTTATTCAAGATTAATTACATGGAATTAGGATTTTTGATTCAGGATCCGGGTGAGCGCCATAGGTATTTTTCGAGGTTCCTGTTGGCGTAATTCGAGAAACAAGGTAAGAGGAAAAATATATATTAAACTAGAATTTTTAAGAATTTAATGAAAAAATAAATTGTGTTATATATACATATAGATGTTTTGGTATGGGTAAAATGTCAACCGTTTAAATTATATTTTTTCGGGTTTAGGGTTGTTTATTAGATATGTATATGCAAAAATGAACTGATGAAAGTGGAAAAATATTTTCAGGATAATTATGTAAGAAATGAAAGGTATTTTTAGTATATAAATGTTAAATGTTGGTTGACTTATTTTACAGACAGTGTGTGAATTTTATTGTTAAATTGTGTGACATGAGTAAATGTAAGTTTTGTACAAATATATGTTAAATGTATGAGATGTAGGTTAAATAAGTAATGCATTGTGAATAAAACATGATATGGAGTATGTTGCTTGTGTGTGTTAATGCAACTATGTAAACAGCTGAAAAATGCTGGGTAAACAGTTGAAAAATGTTGGGTAAAACAGCTGAAAGATGTTGGGCAAAACAGCTGAAAGATGTTAGGTAAATGTGTAATAGCTGAAAAATGTTAGGTAAAACTGTTAAAAGATACTGGGTAAAACAACTAAAAGATGTTGGGTAAATGTATAACAGCTGAAAAATGTTGGGTAAAACAGCTGAAAGATGTTGGGTAAATGTATGACAACTGAAAAATGTTGGATAAAATAGCTGAAAGATACTGGGTATGAAATGAAAATGGAAATGAATGGGACGGAAAATAAAGTGTGAAAGGTGAACAATGTAAAATGGGAAAGAGTCACTTAAAGTGAAATGAAGTGAAATGTTAAAGTTATGAACATAAACAGATGTGAATGGTTGAATAATGATAGAAAGAATAATGTATTATGATATTAGAAGTACTTATGTACGTAGAATGTGCTATGATTTGGGCGGGGCGTACTCTTCACTTGAGGGCTTGTTGAGAAAGGCGAGTGCACTAGTAGCTTCAGATGCAACAGTAGCTGCATAATATACTAGGGCAGAGGGAACCTACTTGTATGAGCGTGTAGATTTCCCTATTCTTGTGAGCCTTCACCGGTAAACTTTTGTATGAATGATGTGAGTACGAGATCAATCTATCACTTGAGGGCTTACTGAGTAAGGCGAGTGCCCTGATATGCTTTATTAGTGACCTTAGGGTTGCCTAAATGTCAGAGCAGAGGGGTTCTACTTGTATAGGCGGGTAATCACCCATATCCTTGGGTAATCTCGTGGGTAAATCTCTGTATGTGATTGTTTAGGTTCAGAAAATGGTTTTAATGTTATGATAATGATTTGCAAATGTATTTAAAATGATATCTATATACCTCATGTTAGCCACACTTTGTGTTTAATATATTGTTTCTTTCCTTACTAAGATGTGTTTCACCTGAATATAAATGTATTTTTTTTAGGATCTCCTCGAGGTCGAGCTTAGAGAGCTCGAGGTTTTATAACATTATTGGGAAATAGAAAAATAAAATGGTATATTTCTATGTTAATTTTGGGATGTATAAAATTTATATTTTATGTTTTGTGTCTTTACGTTTTAAGTTTGTTGAGAAATGATAGATTGTGAAAATACTGAATATTTTTGGGAGATATGTGTATATATGGGAATGCAGGTGATGAATGATTTATTTTGGATTATAGTTAGAATTAGTAAACTCTGGGATTATGTTATATGGAGATTATGTTTATGTTTTCCACTGCGTATATGTTGATTATGGATTATTAAGGATTTTATCAGGTATAACGCGCCGGACTCGGAATTAAGGGTTCGGGGCGTTACATTGTGGTATCAGAGCCAAGTTTAGCTAGAAGTGTGATTAGTTTCACATCGCCTGGATATGGAAATATTAGAGTATTATGTTGGGGATGATTTATACCAAAGTATAGGATTGAGTTGCGATAAGGATAGGGATGGGTAGATTAAGATACCGTTAGAAATTTTGAGTTGTGTTTTGTAAACTTGGGGGCAGAAATCCCTTGATGGTCTTTTGTGTTTTTCTGAAGAAGTAACTAGCTTCGGAAAATCATGGTAAATCCATCGATGGTGATGTTCCGAGTAGAGAAATAAGAACTTGGGATTTGAACTCGAAAGTTAGGTTGGTTTATCTAGGGAGAAAGATCTTTGAAGGAAAATAATTTAAGTGATGTGATCAAATGATTTGTGGTCAAGTTGGTGTTTGTTATTTAAATTGGAGTATATGGAAATGTGTGGTATAAGGTTGGTTAGTTGGTTTTAGAGGTTATGATATTGGGGGAAACCAACAAGTACCTCTAGGTAGAGGTGGATCAACACGAGTACTCGTTGATCCTGACTGAGCCGGATAATGTCAGGGGCACAGGTATAGGTTTATAATTAAGATAATAATGATTTAATTTGGTTATGAATGGTGGATTAGTAAAAATTTCTAGGACGAAATTTCTTAAAGGAGGGAAGAATTTAATAACCCGAAAAAAATATTATAAAATTAATTAATTAATTAAAATTATTAATCAATCAAATAGTTAAACATTATTGAATTAATGTATTAAGTAAACAAATAAAGGAAATTAAAAAAAAGAATTAAATTAAATTAAAATTGTAGTATCCGGAAAAAAAAATAATAATAAAATTTAATTTAAAAAAATATATATATGTATATATAATAATAATAAAATAATAAAATAAAATTAATTAATTAAATTAAATAGTAA
This sequence comes from Malania oleifera, assembly GCF_029873635.1. Taxonomy (NCBI): domain Eukaryota; kingdom Viridiplantae; phylum Streptophyta; class Magnoliopsida; order Santalales; family Ximeniaceae; genus Malania; species Malania oleifera. Next base: position 54,205,833 of record NC_080418.1, read on the forward strand.
AATGAATAGTATGATAAGGAAAATATATTTATATATATATATATATATATATATTGAAGCATGTATATATATATATATGTGTGTGTGTGTGTGTGTGTATATATATATATATATATAAGTAAGTTATTAGGATATGTATTTAACATAAAGGTTAAAGGTGTATATATATATATATATATATATATATATATATATATATATATATATATAAAGTGGGAAGCTTCTTCAAGAAGCTAAATTGGATATTTGTGGAAGTGCTCTCTCTCTCTCTCGCTCTCTCTCTCTCTCTCGCTCTCTCTCTCTCTCTCTCTCTCTCTCTCTCTCTCTCTTCGATTCCGGGCTAGTTTTACGCTGGATCGACAAACCGAAGCCACCACGACGCTCCTGGCAAAGTTCTCTACAAGTCTGCCGGAACGGATCGTCAGGGAAACGAAGTTGGATTTCATCCCAAATCCAAGGTAAGACTTTATATTCAATATTTGGATTTTTGACAGTTGAAGAAAGTGATATACGCATAAAAATATTGAACTTTAATACTGAAAATTTTCAGTTCCAGTGTATTGATTGGAAACGTTGGGAATTATCCCTAAGTTGAGGTAAGACTTTTTAAGTTGAATTTGACTTAGTGGTAGTTATAGAAAATGTTGTACGTACGAAGATACTAAACTTTAATTCTGCGAATTTTCATTTTCAGGGTATTGAGTTGAGAACCTTGTGGGTACGGGAAAGATTTTCTTAGGGGCTTTTCAGGAATCAGGTAAGGGGATAAACTAAGCTAGTTTTGTTTTGAGAAAATGTATGTATATATATATAGCATCTGGTTCCAGGAAAAATAAATATATTTATATATATGATTTATATTTGGAAAATACTGTTTAAATGATGATATGTTGAATACGTAGAAAATTTGTTTAGTGTGGCATGAGTATAAAAATGTTATGAAATACTGTTTTTTTTGGAATGGGGACGATATGGATTTCTATGATGGAAAACCGGCGTACGGGCCGAGATATTTTTATATGTATATGTGATTTGCCGGCGTATGGGCCGTGCTATGTGGATGAGATTTGCCGGCGTACGGGCCGTGCTATGTGATTTGCCAGCGTACGGGCTGTGCTATGTGATTTTCTGGCGTATGGGCCGTGCTATGTGGTTTGCCAGCGTACGGGCTGTGCTATGTGATTTGCCGGCGTATGGGCCGTGCTATGTTAAAATGTGTAATACCGGCGTACGGGCCGATGATTTTCATGATACACGTATATATGTGAAATGATATGATTGATGTGAAAATAAATGATATGAGATATTTATGTATCACGGTTTTAGTATATGTATATGATATCAGAACCTGGTTGGCTTGGTCTAGGCTAGCACTTGTACGGTACCGTTGCTATGTGTCCATGGTCTTCGTGATCATGATATCTGTGTTAACGCCGCTGTACGGAGTGGTGTGAGATTGGATGGTCGATGTGGTTATTTTCAAGAAGTGTGCTGTTATCGCCCCTGGTGTACGGACCATTCTGGGTAGACCCATCGGACCTACAGACTACTGTTTGACTTGGCAATGGTCGGCCAACCATTGTCAGGTCCCGCCTTCGGACCACACAACCCAGTCATGTGGGGGTAATACATGACAACAGCCAACTAACCTACCAGGATTGTTTTATATTATTATTAGTGTATGAGATGAGACATGTATGTTTTCCCAGATTTGATAAATAGTATTGAATATGTTATGTATGGTATATGTAGAACACATAATACTCATATTGTCACACACTGGTATTAGTTTATTTCCCTTACTGAGAGGTGTCTCACCCCTAAATCTTATACATTTTTCAGGAGCCCCTGATAGGAGAGCGGGAAAAGCCCGCTGATCTAGATCAGTTGTTTGCCCTCTTTGGAAGGGTAAGTTTTTGGTAGGGACAGTTAGGTTTTGTGGGGGATTGTCCCTAGATTTCATTTTTGAGATGTATATACTGTGAGATAGTAATTGTAGTGACTCTGGTATGTGTTATGCACTTTATGATGAGATGTATATGATTTTATACTTTCTGCTGCGTAGGCTTCTGCTGTATGTTTTGTTATATCCCTGGTGCCCACGGGCCCAGGTGGATTGTGACCTGCTGAGCTGGGATGTATGATGTGATGATAATTTATTTATATATATAAAAAAAAAATGTGAAAAAGGAGCAGGTCGTTACAGTTGGTATCAGAGCCTAGGTTGCTAGGTTCTGTAGACTTTAGAGTGCAGCAGGAACAATACCAGAGTTTAGGAAATGATTTTAGGTTTTGTTCTACAGTCTAGATGCAGGACTTCCGTGGTAGTTTCTGTGTTTTTCCTGGGGTGACGATTTCAGGAAAACCATAGTAAGCTATTGTCGGGTTGTGTTCCTAGAATGTAGGACTGAGGATGAACAATGAGTTAGAAATGTTGAGATGAGTGGTGAGGATAGGTGGGTAAATTATGAGGATAGGATTACTGAATTGCAACTGCTATTTTCCAGGATAGATCTAGAAGGAAATAGTGCCCATGTGAGTGGCAGTGATGGAGCAGGACCATCAGGTACAGTTAGGACCGACTCTGATGCGGTATTACGTAGCGTGGCTCAGCAGGTTATGGCTGAGATTGCTAGGAGCTCGAGGGAGCAGAGTGGTCCATCTACAGGCCATGGGTGCACTATAGAGAAATTTACAAAGATGAATCCTCCGGCGTTCACAGGTGGAGTTGATCAGGTAGCCGCTGAGAACTGGATGCAGGAGATTGAGAAAATCTTGGCTGTGCTGCAATGTACTGAGGAACAAAGGGTCCTCTTTGCCACCTATAAATTGATAGGAGAGGCTGAGAGGTGGTGGACTGCGGTGAGACTATTAGAGCAGCAGAGGGTGACTCCAATAGCTATGACATGGGACCGGTTTAAAGATCTGTTCTTTGACAGATATTTTCCAGCTACTGTGAGGGAGGCTAAGGTAGAAGAGTTCCTGAGTCTGAAGCAGGGACAGCTATCCGTCCAGCAGCATGCAGCACGTTTTATCGAGCTCTCTCGATTCACCCCATACATTGTTCCTGATGAGTTGAAGAAGACGAGGCAGTTTGAGAGAGGCCTGAGGCGGAGTATATTCAGGCAGGTGGTGGTACTGCGGATCCAGGACTTCGCTAAGTTGGTCGACAGGGCGGCCTTGGCAGAGATTGGTGAGCATCTTGATGCGGATGAGCAGGGACAGAGGAAGAGATATGCATCTACGAGCTACCAGCAGGGTCACAGGCCGGGTCAGTGGAGGAGAGGTAATCATGGTAGAGGGCGGAGACAGGAGATAGGAGGACGCGAGGTGCAGATAGGGCAGGGTCCTCCAGTTTGTCAGACTTGTGGTAGGAGACACTGGGGAGAGTGTCGAGCTGGTGGTGTAGTGTGCTACCGCTGCGGTAGATCGGGACATATAGTGCGAGATTGTCCTACCCCGCCAGATGCAGCTCCGGTGTGCTATCGCTGCGGTAGATCAGGGCACATGGTACGAGACTGCCCTACTCCACCAGATGCAGTTCCAGCTCCTAGACCATACCGGGGAGGTTATCAGGCACCACGGGGAGGCTAGCAGAGGAATAAGACTCCAGCCAGGGTGTTTACTCTGACGCCGGGTGAGGATGAGGCATCAGGTGACGTGGTGACAGGTATGGTTATTATGCTTTCTTTTAAAGTTATTGCATTATTTGATTCAGGAGCTACACACTCGCTTGTGTCCTTGGGGTGTATTAAATTATTTGAGGCTGAAACACAATCATTAGATGTTGAATTGTTGGTATCTACACCGACTGGGTCGGTAGTGAGGTGTGGTAGGGTACTCCGCAACTGCCCAGTAGAGATTTAGGGGAAAACATTGTCTGTTGATTTGATAGTGTTAGACATGCATGGTTTGACGTTATATTTGGCATGGATTGGCTAGCGGCTAATTTTGCCAGCATAGATTGTCGTGCACGAGAGGTGATATTTAGACCCCCGGGGGAAGCAGAATTCAAGTTTATAGGGTCACATGTACAATCCCCGCCTCAGCTAGTTTCAGCTATTCAGGCCAGGAGACTACTGCTGAGTGGTTGTCAGGGGTTTGTGGCGGTTGTGAAAGAAATGTTAGAGAATAAGTCAAAACTTGCTAGCACGCTTGTAGTGAAGGAGTTTGTGGATGTTTTTTCAGATGAGTTACCAGGCTTGCCACCCGACCGTGAGGTGGATTTCTCTATTGATCTACCTCCTGGTACAGCGCCGATTTCTAAAGTACCTTATCGAATGGCGCCAGTGGAGTTAGCAGAATTGAAGAATTAGTTGCAAGATCTGCTAGATAAGGGCTTCATAAGGCCCAGTGTATCTCCGTGGGGAGCTCCAGTTTTATTTGTGAAAAAGAAAGACGGGACTATGAGGATGTGTATAGACTATAGAGAGATAAATAAAGTGACAATCAAGAATAGGTATCCTCTACCCCATATCGATGATTTGTTTGTCCAGCTCCAGGGTACACGGATGTATTCGAAGATTGACCTCAGATCTGGCTACCATCAGGTGAAGGTGAAAGCAGAAGACGTCTCAAAGATGGCTTTCAGGACTAGGTATGGGCATTACGAGTTTCTAGTGATGCCGTTTGGTTTGACGAATGCTGCTGCGGTATTTATGGACTTGATGAATAAAGTCTTCCACCAATACCTAGACCAGTTTGTTGTTGTTTTTATTGATGATGTACTGGTCTATTCTAGGAACTATGAGGAGCATGAGACGCACTTGAGGCAGGTTTTGCAGACACTTCGGGAAAAGAAGTTGTACGCCAAGTTCAGTAAATGTGAATTTTGGCTAGAGAAGGTCGTGTTCTTGGGGCATGTTGTATCTGGAGGCGGTATTTCTGTGGATTCTAGCAAGATTGAGGCTGTAGTGAATTGGGCTAGACCGAGAAATGTCCAGGAGATCAGGAGTTTCTTGGGGCTAGCAGGCTATTACTGTCGTTTTGTTGAGGGATTCTCAGCTTTGTCAGGGCCTTTGACACGACTGACAAGGAAGAATGTTAGATTTGAGTGGGACGATAGTTGTGAGCAGAGTTTTCAGGAGCTGAAGCAGAGACTAGTCACAGCACCAGTGTTGATCATCCCATGTGGGGGTGAAGGGTATACCATTTACAGTGATGCGTTCTTGAAGGGACTTGGCTGTGTATTAATGCAACATGGCAGGGTAGTGGCGTATGCATCCAGGCAGTTGAAAGAATATGAGAAGAACTACCCTACCCATGATCTTGAGTTGGCTGCAGTGGTACACGCACTGAAGATTTGGAGGCATTACCTGTACGGTGAGCAGTGTGAGATCTTCTCCGACCATAAAAGTTTGAAGTATTTCTTTACGCAGAAAGAACTGAATATGAGGCAGAGAAGGTGGTTGGAGCTGATTAAGGATTTTGATTGTACCATCAGTTATCACCCAGGGAAAGCAAACGTGGTAGCTGATGCGTTGAGTAGGAAATCCAGGCAGCCAGTGTTGACGGCTATGGGGATCCAGCATCCGATAAGAATGGATCTGGAGAGACTTGGCATAGAGTTGGTGGAGAGTGATCTCCCAGTATGTATTGCCAGCCTAGTGGTACAGCCTACCCTGCAGAAGAGAATTAAAGCTGCCCAGAAAGAAGATCCAGAGTTAGTGGAGGTGATAGACAAAGTACAGAGTGGGCAGGGGGAGGAGTTCAGTATCGCAGATGACGGAGCTTTGCGGTTCCGTTCCAGATTATGTGTTCCTACCGATACTGAGATCAGGAAGACTATTCTAGAGGAGGCTCACAGATCTTTGTATACAGTTCATCCCGGTAGTACGAAGATATATAGAGATCTGCAAGAGTCATACTGGTGGAGTGGTATGAAAAGAGAGATTGCCGAGTATGTAGCGCAGTGTTTGACGTGCCAACAGGTAAAGGCTGAGCACCAGAGACCGGTAGGGCAGTTGCAGCCATTATTCATCCCGGAGTGGAAGTGGGATCACATATCGATGGACTTCGTGTCAGGACTGCCGACGGTGTTACATGGTCATAATGCCATCTGGGTGATTGTTGATCGATTGACGAAGACCGCCCACTTTATTCCCATCAAGATCAGCTACTCCCTCAGCCGTTTAGCGTAGATTTACATTCAGGAGATAGTACGTTCTCATGGGGTGCCTGTATCTATTGTGTCGGATCGAGACCCACGATTCACATCACGATTTTGGAGGAGTTTGCAAGAGGCTCTGGGGTCTCAGTTATCGTTTAGTACGGCATTCCATCCTCAGTCAGACTGGCAGACTGAGAGGACGATACAGATATTAGAGGACATGCTCAGAGCGTGTGTACTAGACTTTGGGGGTAGTTGGACTCAGTTCATGCCATTAGTAGAATTTGCGTATAATAATAGTTATCAGTCTAGCATTGGCATGGCACCATTTGAGGCTCTATACGGTAGGAGATGTCGTTCTCCTTTGTTCTGGGATGAAGTGGGTGAGCGGCGAGTAGTGGGGCCAGAGCTGGTTCAGCAGGCATGTGATAAAGTTCGTCTTATCAGGGACAGAATCAGTGCAGCTCAGAGTCGACAGAAGAGTTATGCCGACCATCGCCGCAGGAATTTAGAGTTTGACGTAGGTGATCACGTATTTTTGAAGATAGTTCCGATGAAAGGGGTTATGCGATTTGGGAGGAAGGGTAAACTTAGTCCTAGGTTTATCGGTCCATTTGAGATTCTAGATAAAGTGGGACCGGTAGCCTACAGGCTAGCTTTGCCACCTGTATTGTCCAGGATTCACAACGTATTTCATGTTACTATGTTAAGGAAATACGTCCCAGACCCTTCTCATGTCATCAATTATGATGAGTTGGAGCTTAGTGATTCACTGGGATATGAGGAGGTACCAGTACAGATTCTGGATAGGAAAGTGCAAGAGCTACGTAACAGGACAATTCCTCAAGTAAAAGTTTTGTGGAGGAATCATGCAGTAGAAGAGGCTTCTTGGGAGTCTGAGGAGCAGATGAAGCAAAGGTATCCGCATTTATTTCAAGAAGTCTGAGTGAATAAATGTAAATAGTTAAGTAGTTTTCTGTTGTAGGTACATGTAATAGTTGAATAGTGTAGTGCTTTAGTTTTGGGAGAATGGTTTTTCTTTTATATATGTAATCTTCCAAGACTCGAGATGTAACCACGGTATTCCTCCGCCATAAGTGAGGGTAGGTAATAAAATGAGTAGACCCTTTTTCCTGATTAAAGGATGGCGAGTTACGGAAACAGTAAATTTCGAGGACGAAATTCTTTTAAGGGGGGAGGAATGTAGTATCCGGAAAAAAATAATAATAATAAAATTTAATTTAAAAATATATATATATGTATATATAATAATAATAAAATAATAAAATAAAATTAATTAATTAAATTAAATAGTAAAATGAATAGTATGATAAGGAAAATATATATATATATATATGTGTGTGTGTGTGTGTGTGTGTGTGTGTGTTTATATATATATATATATATATATATATATATATATAAGTTATTAGGATATGTATTTAACATAAAGGTTAAAGGTGTATATATATATATATATATAAAGTGGGAAGCTTCTTCAAGAAGCTAAATTGGATATTTGTGGAAGTGCTCTCTCTCTCTCTCTCCTACGACTCTCTCTCTCTCTCTTCGATTCCGGGCTAGTTTTACGCCGGATCGACAAACCGAAGCCACCACGACGCTCCTGGCAAAGTTCTCTACAAGTCTGCCGGAACGGATCGTCAGGGAAACGAAGTTGGATTTTATCCCAAATCCAAGGTAAGGTTTTATATTCAATATTTGGATTTTTGACAGTTGAAGAAAGTGATATACGCATAAAAATATTGAACTTTAATACTGGAAATTTTCAGTTCCAGGGTATTGATTGGGAACGTTGGGAATTATCCCTAAGTTGAGGTAAGACTTTTTAAGTTGAATTTGACTTAGTGGTAGTTATAGAAAATGTTGTACGTACGAAAATACTAAACTTTAATTTGCGAATTTTCATTTTCAGGGTATTGAGTTGAGAACCTTGTGGGTACGGGAAAGATTTTCTTAGGGGCTTTTCAGGAATCAGGTAAGGGGATAAACTAAACTAGTTTTGTTTTGAGAAAATGTATGTATATATATATATAGCATCTGGTTTCAGGAAAAATAAATATATTTATATATATGATTTATATTTGGAAAATACTGTTTAAATGATGATATGTTGAATACGTAGAAAATTTGTTTAGTGTGGCATGAGTATAAAAATGTTGTGAAATACTGTTTTTTTTTGGAATGGGGACGATATGGATTTCTATGATGGAAAACCGGCGTACGGGCCGAGATATTTTTATATGTATATGTGATTTGCCGGCATATGGGCCGTGCTATGTGGATGAGATTTACCGGCGTACGGGCCGTGCTATGTGATTTGCCAGCGTACGGGCTGTGCTATGTGATTTGCTAGCGTACGGGCTGTGTTATGTGATTTGCCGGCGTACGGGCCGTGCTATGTGGTTTGCCAGCATACGGGCTGTGCTATGTGATTTGCCGGCGTATGGGCCGTGCTATGTTAAAATGTGTAATACCGGCGTACGGGCCGATGATTTTCATGATACACGTATATATGTGAAATGATATGATTGATGTGAAAATGAATGATATGAGATATTTATGTATCACGGTTTTAGTATATGTATATTATATCAGAACCTGGTTGGCTTGGTCTAGGCTAGCACTTGCACGGTACCGTTGCTATGTGTCCATGGTCTTCGTGATCATGATATCTGTGTTAACGTCGCTGTACGGAGTGGTGTGAGATTGGATGGTCGATGTGGTTATTTTCAAGAAGTGTGCTGTTATCGCCCCTGGTGTACGGACCAGTCTGGGTAGACCCATCGGACCTACAGACTACTGTTTGACTTGGCAATGGTCGGCCAACCATTGTCAGGTCCCGCCTTCGGGCCACACAACCCAGTCATGTGGGGGTAATACATGACAACAGCCAACTAACCTACCAGGATTATTTTATATTATTATTAGTGTATGAGATGAGACATGTATGTTTTCCCAGATTTGATAAATAGTATTGAATATGTTATGTATGGTATATGTAGAACACATAATACTCATGTTGCCACACACTGGTATTAGTTTATTTCCCTTACTAAGAGGTGTCTCACCCCTAAATCTTATACATTTTTCAGGAGCCCCTGATAGGAGAGCGGGAAAAGCCCGCTGATCTAGATCAGTTGTTTGCCCTCTTTGGAAGGGTAAGTTTTTGGTAGGGATAGTTAGGTTTTGTGGGGATAGTTAGGTTTTGTGGGGGATTGTCCTTAGATTTCATTTTTGAGATGTATATACTGTGAGATAGTAATTGTAGTGACTCTGGTATGTGTTATGCACTTTATGATGAGATGTATATGATTTTATACTTTCTGCTGCGTAGGCTTCTGCTGTATGTTTTTTTATATCCCTAGTGCCCACGGGTTCTGGTGGATTGTGACCTGCTGAGTTAGGATGTATGATGTAATGATAATTTATTTATATATAAAAAAAAAATATGTGAAAAAGGAGCAGGTCGTTACAAAAATTATTTATTAGTAATTAATTAGTTAAACATTATTAACTTTAATTAATTAATTTAAGCAAAATGGTGATTATATATATATATATGTATGTATATATATAAAAGTTAAGTTAAAGTAAAGAAAAAAAAAAGGAAAAAAAAAAAAAAGAAGAAGCTTGAAGCTTCCTAGAGAATTGCAGAAGAACAAAAGCCCCATCATTCGTCTCTTCAGTCTCTCACTCTTCGTCCACTCCTCCGTCTCCGCCTCTTTTTCTCCTCTCATTTCTTGACAGATATTCGACCGATTAGGAAACGGAAGGTACCATTGGATTCCTAACTCCGCCACCGACATTTTTATTGGAGCGGATTTGTCGTAGGAGCGGTGTAGGCACTACTCTTGGAGAAAGATATATTTTCCCTAATTTCTCAATTTCTCGTTAAATCTGCTGTTGAATCGACGATTAGACACCACCACAGGATCCTAGTCGTGATCGTCGTTATTTTGACATAGGTAATTTTTCAATTGAGGTTTTCTAAACCTCACTCCAAAGCGAGAGTGGAATTTGAGAAATTTGGTAATTTGACTATATTTAAGGGTATATTTATTTATTTAGAATTTATGAGTTTAGGAAATATTGAAATAATATTTTATTCAGGATTAATTACATGGAATTAAGATTTTGATTTAGGGTCCGGGTGAGCGCCATAGGTATTTTTTGAGGTCTCTGTTGGCGTAATTTGAGAAACCAGGTAAGGGGAAAAATATATATTAAACCAAAATTTTTAAGAATTTAATGAAAAAAATAAATTGTGTTATGTATACGTGTAGATGTTTTGGTATGGGTAAAATGTCAACCTTTTAAATTATATTTTTTCGAGTTTATGGTTGTTTATTAGATATGTATATGCGAAAATGAATTGATGAAAGTGGAAAAATATTATCAGAATAATTATGTAAGAAATGAAAGGTATTTTTAGTATATAAACGTTAAATATTGGTTGACTTATTTTACAGGCAATATATGAATTTTATTGTTAAATTGTGTGGCATGAGTAAATATAAGTTATGTGCAAATATATGTTAAATGTATGAGATGCAGGTTAAATAAGTAATGCATTGTGAATAAAACATGATATGGACTATGTTGCTTATGTGTGCTAATGCAACCATGTAAACAATTGAAAAAATGTTGGGTAAAATAGTTGAAAAATGTTGGATAAATGTGTAACAGCTGAAAAATGTTGGGTAAAACAACTGAAAGATGCTGGGTAAATGTATGATAGCTGAAAAATGCTGGGTAAAATAGCTGAAAGATATTGGGCAAATGTATGACAGCTGAAAAATGTTGGGTAAAACAGCTGAAAGATGTTGGGTATGAAATGAAATGAAATGAAAATGGAAATGAATGAGATGGAAATGAAGTGTGAAATGTGAATAATGTAAAATGGGAAAGAGTCACTTAAAGTGAAATGAAGTGAAATGTTAAAGTTATGAACATGAACAGATGTGAATGGTTGAATAATGACAAAAAGAATAATATATTTTGATATTAGAAGTACTTATGTATGTAGAATGTGCTATGATTTGGGCGGGGCATACTCTTCACCTGAGGGCTTGCTGAGAAAGGTGAGTGCACTAGTAGTTTCAGATGTGGCAGTAGCTGAATAACGTACTAGGGCAGAGGGAACATACTTGTATGGGCTAGTAAATTTCCCTATTTTTGGGAGCCTTCTCTGGTAAGCTTTTGTATGAATGATGTGAGTACGAGATCAATCTATCAATTGAGGGCTTACTGAGTAAGGCGAGTGCCCTGATATGCTTTATTAGTGACCTTAGGGCTGCCTAAATATCAGAGCAGAGGGGTGCTACTTATATGGGCGGGTAATCGCCCCTATCCTTGGGTAATCACGTGGGTAAATCTCTGCATGTGATTATTTAGATTTAGAAAATGGTTTTAATGTTATGATAATGATTTGAAAATGTATTTAAAATGATATCTATATACCTCATGTTAGCCACACGCTGTGTTTAATATATTATTTATTCCTTTACTAAGATGTGTCTCACCCAAATATAAATGTATTTTTTTCAGGACCTCCTCTAGGAAGAGCTTAGAGAGCTCGAGGTTTTATAGCATTATTGGGAAAGAGAAAAATAAAATGGTATATGTCTATGTTAATTTTGGGATGTATAAAATTTATATTTTATGTTTTATGTCTTTACGTTTTAAGTCTGTTCAGAAATGATGGATTGTGAAAATACTGAATATTTTTGGGAGATATGTGTTTATATGGGAATGCAGGTGATAAATGATTTATTATGGATTATAGTTAGAATTAGTAAACTCTGGTATTATGTTATATGGAGATTATGTTTATGTTTTTCGCTGCGTATATGTTGATTATGGATTATCAGGGATTTTATCTGGTATAACGCTCCGGACTTGGGATTAAGGGTTCGGGGCGTTACAGGAGAAGTACATGATATTGTATGGTATCTATGGTGAGTATGATAAACATGATATTGTATGTTATTGAAATTAGGAATAGCTTCCCAAGAGGGTTGGGGGGGGGGGGTGAATTGGCTTTTAAAACTTTCTTCTTAGTTGTTTTTAAAATCCTTAAGTTCTTTTAATATTTAACCAATTCTTTAACTTGTTTATTTATTTTGTCAATTAAACAAGAACTTGGTTTCTTTTAAACAATCAACAAGACAACTAATAAAACATTCAATCTTCAATCACACAAATAATTAAACTAGTCAACCCAATCAACCACAATGCTCAAACCAACAACCAATTTGATTGCCAAATATAAGTTCACTGCAACACTATTAGATTGATGAAATCATTCAAGATTTAGCACTCTTGGAATATAAAACAAATCTTTATACTATCCAATCACAATCAATATGATATATGTAACTTTCTGCTTTTGATGTTTTCAGCCCTGTGGTGAATGTGAGTTTTGAACAAAGCCCTGTATGTATGAAATTTCTTCTTCAATATAATGTTCAATATAAAATCCAATTACTCTTTCCAAACTTCAGAATTCAAACAAACTTTTAAGTTAATTTTTCTTTGGGATGTTTTGCCAAGTAACGTACTCCCTATGGTTTTCGCAAAGAATGGTTCAACCAACGTACTCCCTTTCGGTTTCCACAACTCAAATCAAAATCAAACTTTAAGGTTTACTTGATTTCCAAATATACGTAGTTTATATGATTTTCAAATTTAAAACATCCCCGCAATTTAAATATGTACTGAAAATAAAGAATAGGGAAAGAGAGAGTAAGACAGAGATTTTTACGAGGTTCGGCTTATACCCAGCCTACGTCCTCGCTATTGGCAAACCACCAAAGGACTCACTAAACCTGTTCCTTTGACGGGCGGAACAATACCTTTACAACAATCCTTGGTTAAGGCTAGAGTCCGCCTTCTCCAAACAATATCCCTTCGTCAGGTCACTCCTTAACTAGGCTAAAGCCCGCCTCTCTAAGCAATATCCCCTTGCTTAGCCAACGATCCAAACAACCCTTGGAATCTTCAATCTACAATATACAAATCAAATAGATGCTTACAAAGAACTTGCTTCTCAAAGAGCTGGTTAGTACACCAATTAAAGTACAACTAATATACTTCAAAGTAAATCACAATATGGAATATAACTTAAAGCTCAATGAAGTATATCACCGATTAATTCTTACAATGATTGAAAGATTTATAATTTGTAGCACAATTCCAGTGGAAGAAGATCAGTAACAACTCAGTTGAATTCGTGCACAATATGTGAGCTTGAGAGCAAGAAAGAGCCTTGAGAATTTGAGAGCAATTTGAGAGAGACTTTGAATTTTTTCAGAATATGAATTCTTGGTGCATTGATTCAATGATCTTTGAGGCTTATTTATAGACTTTAAAAAGTGTATAACTTGATCCTCAAGTGGCTTGAAGTATTCCCCAAGTTTCCATAAGTTTTGAGCCCCAAGCAACCTCTTTTAAAAATTTGATCGTTAAAAAAAAATCAAAACAGCCGTGTGGCACTAGACTGTCCATTTGTGGCAGTTGTCTGTCCAATTAAATTAAAGGGGTAGAAAGGTGGCAGTCGGCTGTCCAAACCCACACAGATGCCTCAAAGTGCACTGGCAGTCGACTGTCCAGTTCTTGACAGTTGTTTATCAAGCTGTCAGCTTCGAGCACTCTTCAGTCTTTTGATCATAACATTTTCTTTATAACTCCAACGTTCTTGACAGTCGTCTATCAAGTTGTCAGCTATGAGCACTCTTTTGTCTTTTGATCATAATGTTTTCTTTATAACTACAAATTTGATGATCTTGGTGTCAAATGAAATCTAAGAGAAAATCCTTAAACTTTTATGTTAACACATTTTAAAATAAAGATTGTTTGATGAAGAAAAACATACATCAATGCAGATATAAAAAAATTGACAGCATTTGAGAAATCCTCTTTTTGGTGCTTTTCATTCCAAAACTGATTTCAACCTTTTTGAAACAATTTTTGACCTTATAAAAATATTTTCCAAATATGTTCAAATGTATCTAGGTCCAATAAATTTACATAAGAGCTTCATGCATCCATATTGAAATTCTGTGAACTACTTACATGAAATTTCCTAAACTCTTTCTAATTTTCAATTCTTGAATTCCTTAAGGTCTTTATGCTTGTTTCATCTTTCTTTAAGCTTTCCATGTTGATCACTTGGGCTTTCATTCTTTGAAGTTATTTCTTTAATATCAATGCTTTCATGATCTTCAGGCTTTAAACTTTAAATCTATGCTTCAAGCTTGATATAATCATCCTTATCTGAGGTACAAGCTCTTATGAACTCTTTAACCTTGCATTCTTCATTTAGTCCTGAAAATACATCACTTAACATAGCATGTTAAGATCCACTTGTTTGTTAGCATCAAAATAGGATATTAAGCCTTATAAGGCCAAAAATCTTCCCTTTTTTGATGATGATAAACAAGAAGCAAAAATCGGAGTGAGCCTTAAAAAGACTCCCCCTTTCAATAAACATCATCTTAACAATATTTGCAAGATCAATATTAATTTCAAAACCTCTTTTACAATCATGCTCATCACTATCAAATACTTCTCCTTTTGATATATTATGTTCATGCTCAGTTTTTGCAATACCATACTCAATTTTTACTTAACACTTCTCCCCCATTTGACATCCATCAAAAAGGGAAAAAAAATGATTAAGTTCAAGTAAAATCACATGTTGAGTATATCATCAAACATACATATCAACATATGTACATACTCAATTTGTTTTTCAATATAGCATGTGTAGTGTGTTATAACATTCAAGTATATGAGTTGTAACTTTATTACTAACAGCTTTTTCCTTTAGACAATATTCAAGATTTCAATTGTTGATTTTATGATACCAATTTAAAATTGAATTCATGATATCAATTGAGAATTGATACCAATTGAAAATTTAATTCATGATACCATTTAAAAATTCTCTGAATTGATTAATAGGGAAACAATCATAATATAAGCAATATGACATAACACTCCCCCTAAATTCAATACATTCAGTTTTGTTATCAATTTTTCTTTCATCATCCTATATTTCAAAATATTGATTCACATCATGTATCAAATATCAATATTATGCTAATATCATCAATGTCATACTATGCTCATAGATATAATCATACTTGTCATGCTCAAAATACAAATTTAACTTTTTAGATTTGTGGTACCAAGTGAGCTTTGTAAAATTGTGATACCAATTAAAATTTTTAAAATGTGATACCAAAAATATTCATGGATACCAAAGACTTTATAGATACCAAAGTCATTATCACATCATACACAACTCATGGATACCAATATAACCCTTATATCTCTCTTAGCTCATGGATATCAATATAACCATTATATCTCTCATAGCTCATGGATGTCAATATAAAAAGCAATAAGTTTATCCATGTAATTCATCAATAGCATGCAGGATCAAGAATAAATCTCATATCAAAATTCATGCTTATACTCAATAATCTCATGCTCACATTTTCAACCTAGTGAGCCATAAATTTTCAATATAAGTCAAGCATATCATGTAGCATAGACATGTAAGCATGTAGCATATAGCATATCATATAGGCATGAAAGCATGGAGCATATAGCATTTCATTCTTAAATATCTTTTAAAAAACATTTATGCAATCACTTGTCAATAGGGGGCAGTCGTCTGTCTCAAAACAACCAGGTTTTTTTTTTTTAAATGAACAGAAGGGTGACAGACGTCTGTCCATATGGTGACAGTCATCTGTCTATGAACAAATCAATTTTTCAGTATACACAGAAGGTTGACAGTCGTCTGGCAGAACACTCGCAGACGGCTCACTAGTCACTAGCAGTTGTGTGTCCATTACTTGACATTCGTCTGTCAATCTTTTGACTTGTGTTAAAATACTCTTAATTTTCTAGTCGTCTGTCTATGAACAGACAGTCGTCTGTCAACTAGATTTTACTCATTCCAACATATTTTTGAGTTTTCTCTTCTTTGCTCAATTAATCTTAGAAAATGAACTTGTTTAACTTTGAAAAACTTGTTCCAAGTTTTATAATAAAGTCTCTAAGTCTCTTTTCCTAATTAAAAAAAATCATTCTTGAATCAACTTGAAGTACTTATGTAATAAGCTCAATTTGATATTTTCTTAAGTTATGCTTTGTAAAAATCATCCTATGATTTTGGCCAACAATGTCATTTTGAATTTGTTATAATAAGCTTTTAACTCATTTGTTAAGTTTTTCTATTTCAACTAGTTTGTTTGTTGATCATGAATTAAGTTACTTTCTTAATTTTTAAAGGGAAATGACTTAATCCATGGAGTTTTTCATTTATAAACTAGTTTTCACCTTGGTACCCATACTTTCTTGGGTCCGATTGGTTTGGTAAAGGATGTTTCTTTTACTTTCCATACTTGTTTAGTTTTTACATCCTTTCTCTTGAATGGACATTCAAACATGATAGGCCCCTTTTTCTTACATTGATAGCTTATGGTGTTAGTGTAAGCATTAAGGGATGTGCTTGCATTATTTTTGGAGGCTTTTGAGAAATAACCCATGTAAAGATTTCTTTTCTTTTTATTTTCAATTCCATTAAATCCAATGTCTTCTTTGTTTAGAGACATTCTTTGGGAGCCTAGCATTTTGTCAAAATTTGTTTTTCCATTTGTAAAGTTATAAATGATCTTTTCTTTATTTTTAATCTGATTTTTGAGATCATTTAACTCTATCTCTTTCTTGCTATCAACCTTCTTTTGAGATTTCTCTAACTCTAGAGATAACTTTCTTATTTTATCCTCTAATTCAGAAATATATATATCTTTCTCATATATTGTAGGGGATAGGGATCTAAAGTCTTCTATCATTTTTTCATTCTTGCATTCAAGTTCTTTAATTTTCAAGTCGTTTTCTTTTTCAGCAAGAGTTTTAGCTTCTAATTCTTTCATTGCAGCATCATACTTATTTTCAATTTTCTTGATCCTTGAATCCTTTTCCCTTTCAGCATTCTTAAGGGATTCTAATTCTTTCATTGCACCTTCATTCTTATTCTTTAATGAAGCATTTTGTTTATTTACTTTGATAAGCATCTTATGTACTTTGAATAGATCATTTTGTAGTTCTTCATAAGATGGCATACCCTCATCATTGGATTCATTTGAAGAATTACTATAAGAATTATCTAAGGATTTGGCTGAAGAGCTTTCCTTGATGTCAGAAGCCATAAAGCATGTATAAGCAACCTCTTGATCACTTGATTCAATTTCAGAACTACTTGTACTCATCATGTCCCAAGTAGTGGCTTTCATAGCCTTTTTCTTTTTCTTCTTAGACTCTTTTTTTAGTAGTGGACATACTAGTTTTATATGTCCAGCTTTGTTGCAATTGTAACACGTAGGATTTTTATTCTTTGATTTCTTGCTAACTCTTCTTCTGATTCATCTGATTTAGATTTTTGATTTCTTCTCTTGAATTTGTTTCTCCTTCTTAGTATCCTTGCTAGCTTTTTAGATATGAAGGCTTCTTCATCTTCATCCATTTCACTACTTGAGTTTTCTTTTAAGGCTTTAAAGGCTATTGATTCTTGGGTTTTGGTTTTTCCATTCTTTTCATTCATTGTCATTTCATATGTAAGGAGAGAACCTATAAGTTCATCTAAGGAAGTGTTTTTCAAATTTTTTCCTTTGGTTATGGCAGTGGCTTTTAGTTCCCATACGGTTGGTAGCCCTCTAAGAATTTTCCTTATCATTTTATAAGTAGTGTAGGTTTTTCCTAGTGCATTTAGGGAATTTATTATGTGAGTGAACCTAGTAAACATATTAGTTATGGATTCATTCGGGTTCATCGTAAAAGCTTCATATTCACTTGTAAGCATATCAATCCTATTATCCCCAACATCTATAGTGCCTTCGTAGGTGACTTCTAGCTTGTCCCATATTTCCTTAGCTGATTTGCAAGCCATTACTCTATTAAATTAATTGGCATCTAAAGCACAATATAGAGCATTTATAGCACTAGAGTTTATTTGCAACATTTTATAATCTCTTTTAGTCATATCTTTCTTTTCCTTAGATATTTGTTTTCCATCTACTAATGTGGTAGGAATTAGATCACCATCCATGACAACCTCCCAAGCTTTCCAATCCATGGTTTGAAGGTATATTTGCGTTCTCTTTTTCCAAAATGTATAGTTGTGTCCACAAAAGATTGGTGGCCTAATTGAAGATTGTCCCTCTCCAAAGGGAGCTATGCCTAAGTTAGCCATTTAGATCTTTTTATAGCTACTAAATAAGATTTGCTATAACCCCCCACTGATACCAATTGAAATTAGGAATAGCTTCCCAAGAGGGAGGGTGAATTGGCTTTTAAAACTTTCTTCTTAGTTCTTTTTAAAGTCCTTAACTTCTTTTAATATTTAACCAATTCTTTAACTTATTTATTTATTTTTTCAATCAAACAAGAACTTAGTTTCTTTTAAACAATCAACAAGACAACTAATAAAACATTTAATCTTCAATCACACAAATAATTAAACTAGTCAAGCCAATCAACCACAGTGCTCTAACCAACAACCAATTTGATTGCCAATTATAAGTTCACTGCAACATTATTAGATTGATGAAATCATTCAAGATTTAGTACTCTTAGAATATAAAACAAATCTTTATACCATTCAATCACAATCAATATGATATATGTAACTTTCTGCTTTTGATGTTTTTAACCCTGTGGTGAATGTGAGTTTTGAACAAAGCCCTTTATATATGAAATTTATTCTTCAATATAATGTTCAATAAAAAATCCAATTACTCTTTCCAAACTTCAGAATTTAAACAAACTCTTAAGTTAATTTATCTTTAAGATGTTTAGCCAAGTAACGTACTCCCGTATAGTTTTCGCAAAGAATGGTTCAACCAACGTACTCCCTTTGGGTTTTCGCAACTCAAATCAAAATCAAACTTTAAGGTATACTTGATTTCCAAATATACGTAGTTTATATGATTTTAAAATTTAAACCATCCAAGCAATTTAAATATGTACTAAAAATAAAGAATAGGGAAACAGAGAGCAAAACGAAGATTTTTACGAGGTTCGGCTTATACCCAACCTACGTCCTTGCCTTTGATGAATCACCAAAAGATTCACTAAACTTGTTCCTTTGATGGGTGGAACAATACCTTTACAACACTTCTTGGTTAAGGCTAGAGCCCGTCTTCTCCAAATGATATCCCCTCGTCCGGTCACTCCTTAACTAGGCTAGAGCCCGCCTCTCTAAGCAATATCCCCTTGCTTAGCCAACTATCCAAACAACCCTTGGAATCGTCAATCTACAATATACAAATCAAATAGATGCGTACAAAGAACTTATTCCTCAAAGAGCTGGTTAGTACACCAATTACAGCACAACTAATACACTTCAAAGTAAATCACAATATGGAATATAACTTGAAGCTCAATGAAGTATATCACTAACTAATTCTTTCAACGATTGAAAGATTTATAATTTGTAGCACAATTCCAGTGGAAGAAGATCAGCAATAACTCAGTTGAATTCGTGCACAATTTGTGAGCTTGAGAGCAAGAGAGAGCCTTGAGAATTTGAGAGCAAGAGAGAGCCTTGAGAATTTGAGAGCAATTTGAGAGAGACTTTGAATTTTTTCAAAATTTGAATTCTTGGTGCATTGATTTAATGATCTTTTAGGCTTATTTATAGACTTTAAAAAGTGTATAACTTGATCCCCAAGTGGCTTGAAGTATTCCCCAAGTTTCCATAAGTTTTGAGCCCCAAGCAACCTCTTTTAAAAATTTGACCGTTAAAAAAAAAATCAAAACAGCTGCGTGGCAGTTGACTGTCCATTTGTGGCAATTGTCTATCCAATTAAATTAAAGGGGCAAAAAGGTGGTAGTCGGATGTCTAAACCCACTCAGATGCCTCAAAGTGCACTAGTAGTCGACTATCCAGTTCTTGACAATCGTCTGTCAAGCTGTCAACTTCGAGCACCCTTTAGTTTTTTTATCATACCGTTTTCTTTATAACTCCAAATTTGATGATCTTGGTGTCAAATGAAATCTCAAAGAAATGCATAAAACTTTTATGTTGAACACATTTTAAAATAAAGATTTTTTGATAGAAAAAAATGTACATCAATGTAAATGTAGAAAAATTGATAGCATTTGAGAAATCCTTGTTTTGGTGCTTTTTATTCCAAAACTAATTCTAACCTTTTTGAAACAATTTTTGACCGTATAAAAATATTTTCTAAGTATGTTCAAAGGTATCCAGGTCTAATAAATTTACCTAAGAGTTTCATGCATCCATATTGAAATTCTTTGAAGTACTTACATGAAATTTCCTAAACTCTTTCGAATTTTCAATTCTTGAATTCCTTAAGGTCTTTATGCTTGTTTCATCTTTCTTTGAGCTTTCCATGTTGATCACTTGGGCTTTCATTCTTTGAAGCTATTTCTTTAATATCAATTGTCTTATGATCTTCAGGCTTTAAACTTTAAATCCATGCTTCAAGCTTGATATAATCATCCTTATATGAGGTACAAGCTCTCATGAACTCTTTAACCTTACATGCTTCATTTAGTCCTGAAAATACATTACTTAACATAGCATGTTAAGATCCACTTATTTGTTAGCATCAAAATAGGATATTAAACCTTATAAGGCCAACATTATTGAAATTGGTCTTCAAACTACAGATTGTTAAAATGATGCTTATTGAAAGGGGGAGTAGAATAATGCTAGTTGTAAGGGAGAGTCTTTTTAGTGTTTACTCATATTTTTGCTCCTCATTTGTCATCATAAAAAAGGAGGAGATTGTTGGCCAAACTGGGCTTTTTAATTTTGTTTTAATGATAACAAAATGAAGGATGCTTTAATATGTGTTGTTGAGTGATTTTATTTCAAGTGTAGGTAAAAGGACACTCACGGTTAATCATGAAAGTAAACTGAAGATAAATGTCAATCTAGTGAAAGCTTCTCAAAATATTGAAGCAATGAACGACAAATGAAGAGCTTAGAGGCCAAGCAAATCTTTAAGTCGAAAGTGAACATCAAGAGGCTACAAGACTTAGTGAATTAGGAGACGATGCTTTAGAAAGATATTTGTAAGTACTTCAAAGTCATTATTTTCTAGATATGTAAAGCTCCTTAAGATACAAAGACCTAGAAATCAGCACTTAAAAAAAAAAAAAAAAACTCTTGAAAATAGTTTTGAAAAGTTATAATTAAGTTTTTCAAATAAACAAGATTTAAAAAAAAATCAGAATTAAAAAATATTTGAAAAGAGAAGACCGCTTAGTCGACTGACTCTATGGATATTTTTTAATTTCAAACTTGTAGGAAAATTTTTAAAATTAATTTTATAATTTAATATTTTTAAGTGACCTAGTCGAGTGAGTCAGTGATCCAGTCAAGTGAGTAAGCCGACTAACTCTGCGGAGAACTTTAGAATTTCAAACTTGTGGGAAAATTTTCAAAATTAATTTTATAATTTAATATTTTTTGAAAAGTTACCTAAATGGAAGATTTTCAAAATTAACTCAATAATTTAATATTTTTTAAAAGTTACCTATATGGAAGATTTTCAAAATTAATTTTATAATTTAATTTTTTTTTTAAAAGTTACCTAAATGCTTCATGTTAAATGAGGAAACTTTTTCTCAAAAGGGGCTATAAATACTTTCCTTGCTAAATAAAGAATACATTCAAGTAATACATGATTTCTATACTAAAACTCTCCTAAAGGTCATTCTTGATCACACCTTTGCTGGGGGAAAACTTTAAGAAATTGCTAGATTAAAAAACAAGGGTTTGGTTCTGAGTTGCATCTAGAATCCTTTTAAGAACCATTGGTGACTTCTAAACCTTAAGCTTCACATTGTCTATTTATTTTTGGTTTTGAAGTACAATTTGGAATTTAACTTATACAATTTGCTTTGTATTTTGAGAGTGTTTTTGTACGCAGATTCATATCTTTCTACTTGATCTTTGACGGTTCAAGGCGTTGTTGAATCGTTGGACCAATCATAGGTTGTTGCTTGGAGAGGTTTCTTTTCCTAAAAAAGATGGTAATTCTTGTAAGGTTTTTGTTCCACCTAGAAGGAATAAGGTATAGTGAATTCCTTTGGTGGTTGACCTAAAGCAAGGACGTAGATTAGGGTAAGCCAAACCTCGTAAAAGTTGTGGTGTCACTCTCTTTTAAATTTCAACAAAGATATAACCTATGTGGATCTTGTAATTCTTTCAATCATAAACTAACGCGTATTGGAAATTAAGTAATCCCAAAGCCTAATTTATTCTTGGGCTTGCAGAAACCAAAAGGGAGTACATTGATTAATCAATCTTTTACGGAAACCATAAGGAAGTACGTTGATTGGTTAACAACCCAAAACCTATTAGTTGAAGGTTTATTTAAATTCTGATATTGAAAAAGTGTTTGGATGGTATTTTAATATTCAATTTAGAACCCAACTACAAGACTTGCATATTCATATACAGGGCTGCTGAATATTGCAAATTAAGAATTGATTTTTTGTGTTGTGGTTGTTTTGCTTGAACAGTTAATTAATTTGTTGTGCTTATTGTGATTATGGATTGATTAGAGGAAGTAAGAGTTGTGTGGATTGTCTAATCAATAAGAAAAAAAGAAGTCTTTAAAGAATTGTAAAAAGCCTAGAACTTGTGAAAAGACTCTAAGAATAATTTTTAAATAACCCAATTCACCCCCCACTCTTGAGACTACACCTTAGGTTTCAGGGTGCTTATCCAAATAATTTTGCACAAACAAAATATATATAAAAATGAGTATTATTGTTCTATTATAAATAATTTTTCAAATAAAGAATATTTGGAGAATTTAGCAATTTAAGCTCAAGAAAATATTTGTGCTGTAAATAATTTTATCCCAAAAATATTTATCAAAGAAATAATCAGAAGAAAACCTAAGCAAATACTCTCAAAAATGCTTTTCAAGAATAAAAGCTATGTGAAAGCAATAGCAAATAAAATGCCTTAAATAAAATACTCTTGTAATGACGTGCCCAATTTACCAAATTTTTTAAAAATATCTAACATAACAATCCTGATAAATCATAATCAACCTGAAATTTCAACACAGATACCTAAGCAGTAGGAAACGTAAAAATCACATACATATCAAATTGTCCAACCAACACAATAACAGAGTTTTGCTACAGTTGTCATATACATACATGTATCCCAAAATATCTAAAAGTGGCCTAGGGTCACTACCCAAAAATCTGTTAGACCCTAGCAAAATGACTTTACCTTCAGGCACTGTAGAACAGCTGAATCCTAATGCTGCGGAGCTCTATATGCTCTTCTATCTAGGACTCTTGAAATGTTTATATAACTGGCGTGAGGTACCTCTCAGTAAAGGAAATAAATTAATATCAGTGTGTGGGCAACATGAGTATTTTCGTGTTATACATATAACAATACATAAATCATACTTGATAAAACTATCTGTATCATATATCGGAAAAACATATTTTATCATAATATGGTATAACATACTGAGTTTTTATACATATAAATCATCTCATATAACTATACATGGAAAACACCCTAGATGGATAACTAACTGGTGTCATGTCTTACCCCAACATGAATGGGTTGTGCAGCCCGAAGGTGGGACCTAACAATGGCTGGTCGACCGCACTAGATCAACATAAGTCTGTAAGTATAATGGGTTTCCCCCTCCTGGTCCATACACCAGAGGGACGCCTGCACTACAATAAACCATATCGACTGCCAATCTCCCACTGCCCTTTAAGGCAAGTGGTAGCACTAACATAAATATGATCGTGATCATATAACTACGACACCGTGCTTCGTGAAAGCCTAAACTAAGCCAATCAGGTTATGATAACATATAATATATTTCCAAATAATGATACATGACTATTTCATAATAATATCTGTCATGTTAATATCTTCATAAAACTTTGCATAACTTATCATATAAAATTCATGGCCCTTACGCCGGTATAGCATATCATAAAAACCTTCAGGCCTTATGCCGGTATTACATATAAAACATTGGCCCTTATGCCAGAATATTATTTAAAATCTTCGGCCCTTATGCCGACATATCATATAAATTCCTTAGATTGAAAAATCTCTGTATCATTTTAATATTTTCCTGAAAGTAGTAATAATATACTTATTTTGTAAACATAATATTTCATCATCTTAATTTCCATGGTAAATATTACTTATGCCACACAAAAGAGATAATAATCATATTTATGATCAATATCATTATTTCCAACAAAATTCTACAATGTACATATTTATCTGAAATTAAATGCTGTAAAAAAGTAAATACATTTTCATGAAATCGTGACTTAGTTTATCCCTTTACCTGACTACTGGAAAGTCCTTAAAATGACTAGTCCTATACCCGCAGGGTTTCCCATTCAACACCCTGAAACAACATTGTCCTAAACAAAACTTCAGTATTTCTTAAAATGCTACCTTTTCTATGACTGTAGGAAAGCCTAATACTCAACATAAAGCCTTACCCTAAACTTGGGATGAAGTCCAAATTAGCCCTACCAACTACCTACTTTAGCAGACTTGGAGAGAACTTCCCTAGGAGTACCATGGTAGCTTTAGATCGTCAATCTGATGAAGAACGGACCCAAAATCTTAGAGAGAAGGAGTGGGGAAACGAAGAGAGAGAAAGAGGAGGGTTTGCATGCCATTTTTCCTGCTGAAATCCGGATTTTGCATACTTATACATTGGCCTTCTTCGACGAGGTCAGGAAGAGATTTCGTTGATGAACTCATAACCTTTGTCGATGAATTTCAGGTCATGAAATAGCCCTCTCAGTAACTCCTCGTCGACGAGACACGTGTCCCCATCGATGAGGACTTGTTGTGACCTGCTTTACAATTTCCATTTTATCCCTCTTTTATTATTTAAATACCATAATTCTTTGGGTCTCTACATTCTCCCCTCCTTATAAAAATTTTTTCCTCTAAATTTCCTATCCATATGATTCACCATTCCCTAGAGACAAATAGTCTACTTGTTTTTTTACTTACCCTCACTTATGGTAGAGGAATACCATGGTTACATTCAGAGTTCTGGGAGATTACATATATAAAATAAAATTCTCCTAAAACTAAAATACTACTTACTAACTAAACTACTACATATACTAACTAACTTGGAAAAGAAACATTTCATATTTACTTACACTTTTCTGATTATAACAGAACCCCACTGAATAATTACGGATATTTCTGCCTTATCTATTCCTCAAGCTCCTAAGAAGCTTCTTCTATTGCATGATTTATCCACAGGAATTTCACTAGAGGAATCTTCTTATTATGCAATTCTTGCTCTTTCCTATCCAGAATCTGAATTGGTACCTCCTCATAAGTTAGTGAATCACTGAGCTCTAATTTACTATAACTGATTACATGGGAAGGGTATGGGATGTATTTCCTTAACATGGAAACATGAAATATGTCGTGTATCCTAGATAACACAGGTGGTAAAGCTAGCTTGTAGGAAATCGGCCCCACTTTCTTTAGAATCTCGAACAGACCCATGAACCTACGGCTAAGTTTACCTTTCCTTCCAAATCTCATATGCCCTTGTAACAGAGCAATTTTCAAAAACACATGATCACCGATATCAAACTCCAATTTCCTGCGGCAGGTATCGATGTAACTCTTCTATCGGCTTTGAGCTGCACTGATTCTATTTCTGATGAGCCAAACCTTATCATATGCTTGTTGTACTAACTCTAGTCCCAAAACTCACCGCTCACCCATCTCATCTCAGTATAAAAGAGAATGACATCTCCTACCATAGAGCGCCTCATAAGGTGTCATGCCAATACTGGCCTAGTAGCTGTTATTATATGCAAACTCTACTAGTGGCATATACTGGGTCCAACTATCCCCAAAATCTAGCACGCATGCCCGCAACATATCTTCTAATATCTGAATCATCCTCTCAGTCTGGCCATCCGTCTGAGGATGGAACACCGTGTTGAAAGATAACTGAGACCCCAAAGCCTCCTGAAAGCTCCTCCTAAACCGTGACGTGAATCGTGGGTCTCGGTTTAACATAATAGACACTGGCACTCCATGTGATCATATAATCTCGTGAATATACAATTTCTCCAGTCTGTCTATGGAGTAGTTGACTTTAATAGGAATGAAATGAGTGGTCTTCGTCAATCTATTGATGACTACCCAAATAACATTCTGACCATGAGGCACCGATGATAGACAAGTCACGAAATCCATGGATACATGATCCCACTTTCACTCTGGATGTAAAGAGGCTGCAACTGGCCCGCTAGCCTCTGGTGCTTAGCTTTTACCTACTGGCACATTAGACATTGTTGTACAAACTCGACAATTTCCTTCTTCATACTGCTTCACTAGTAAGGCTCTCGTAGATCTCTATACATTTTAGTACTACCTAGATGAACCGTATATAAGGACCTATGAGCCTCTTCTAAGATTGTCCTCCTGATGTCCATATCTACAGGAATACATAACCTAGAACGGAACCTCAAGGTCCTGTCATCAGAAATACTGAATTCATCTCCTTGTACGTCCTGCACCTTGGCTATCAGTTCTACTAACTCTGCGTCATCTCTCTGAGCTATCTTAATCCTTTTTTGTAGAGTAGGCTACACTACCAGGCTGGAAATAAACGCTCAAGGATCACTCTTTACCAATTCTACATCGAGTCTCTCCAAATCCATTAGAATCAGATGCTGAACCTCCATAGCTACCAGTTCTGGTCGTACTGATTTCCTGCTTAGAGCATCAGCTACTGTGTTTGCCTTCCCTAGGTAATAGTGCAGTCATAATCTTTAATAAGTTATAACCACCATCTCTGTCTCATGTTCAACTCCTTTTGAGTGAAAAGTACTTCAAACTTTTGTGATTGGAGAATATCTCGCATCTCTCACCGTACAAGTAATGCCTCCAAATCTTTAATGCGTGCACTACTGAAGCCAATTCCAAATCATGGGTAGGGTAGTTCTTTTCTTATTCTTTCAATTATCGGTAGGCATAAGCTACAACCTTACCATGTTGCATCAATACATAGTTGAGCCCTTTCAAAGACGCATCACTATAAATGGCATAACCCTCACCCTCTGACGGAATGGTTAGCATAGGGACGGTGAAAAGCCTCTACTTCAGTTCTTGGAAACTCTGCTGACAATCCTCAGCCCATTCAAATATGACATTCTTCCTAGTCAGCAGTGTGAGAGGTCCTAATAAAGCTGAAAACTGCTCAATAAAATGATGGTAATAACCTGCCAATCCCAAGAAACTCCTAATTTCTTGAACATTCTTTGGCCTTTCCCAATTCAACACTGTCTCAATCTTGCTAGGATCCACTGAAATACCATCACCTAAAATGACATGCCCCACAAACGATACTTTCTTTAGCCAAAATTCACATTTTCTAAACTTGGCATACAACTTCTTTTCTTTGAGCATTTGAAGTACCAGCCGTAAATGCGTCTCATGCTCCTAAAAAATCCTAGAATAGACCAGTATATCATCAATGAAAACTACAATGAACTGGTCCAAATACCGGTGAAAAACTCTATTCATCAAGTCCATGAATATAGCAAGAGCATTCGTTAGACCAAACGACATAACGAGGAATTCATAATGCCCATATCTGATCCTGAAAGCTGTCTTCGAGATGTCTTCTGCTTTTACTTTCACTTGATGGTAGCCTGATCTGAGGTCAATCTTAGAATACACCCGTGTACCCTAGAGCTGGTCAAATAAATCATCTATACGGGGTAGAGGATACTAGACCCATCCTTTTTCTTTACAAACAATACTGGAGCTTTGCATGGAGATACATTGGGCCATATAAAACCCTTATCAAGTAGATCTTGCAACTGATTCTTTAATTCTGCCAACTCTGCTAGCACCATTCTGTAAGGAACTTTAGAAATCGGTGCCATCTCGGAAAGTAGATCAATAGCAAAATCTACCTCATGGTCAAGAGGTAACCTAGGTAGATCTTTTGGAAAAACTTCTGGAAATTCCTTAACCACTGGTGTATTGCCCAGCTTCAACTCATTTTATGACACCTCCTTTACAAAAGCTATAAACCCCTAACAACCATCTAGGAGTAATTTCCTCGCCTGTATGAATGATACTAGCTGAGGGAGGGATTGTACACGCGACCTTATGAACTAAATTTTGATCTTCCTAGACGTCTGAATATCACTTCTTTCAAACAACAGTCTATGCTAGCGTAATTGGCTGCCAACCAGTCTATACCAAAAATTACATCAAACTCATGCATATTTAATACTGTCAAATCAATTGACAAGAATTTCCCCTGAATATCAACTGGATAGCCTCGAAGCACTCTACTACACCTTACTACTGACCTTGTCAGTGTAGTGACTAATAGTTCGATGTCTAACAATTGTGTTTCTACCCCACATAATCTAATACACTTCATAGACATGAACGAGTGTGTGACTCCTAAATCAAATAATACAATAACTTTAAATGAAAACATGTTAATCATACTTGTCACCATATCGCCGACTGTCTCAACATCTCTAGGAATTAAAACATAAACCCTTGCTGGAGCTACATTCCTTTACTGGCCACTACGGGGCACCTGATAGCCTCCCTAGTACAGTCTGGGAGCAGGAGCGGTATTTGGTGGTATAGGGAAATCTCACACTAGATGTCTCTGTCTACTGCTGTGATAGCAGACAACTCTCCCCACACGACACCCTCCCAAGTGTCTTTTCCAACAAGTCTGACAGATAGGAAAATTCTGCACCGCTTGAACCACACGACCTCCAGTCTCCTGCCTCTGTCCTTTGCCATAGTTTACTCTTCTCCATTGACTTTACCTAGGTCCTTGCTGAATGCCTGAAGGCACAGATCTCTTCTTATGTCCCTGATCCTTTGCGTCCATATGCTCACTAGCCTCGACTAAGGCTGCTCTGTTGACTAACTCAGCAAAGTCCTGTATCTTCAGCACTACCACCTGCTTGTATATGCCTCACCTCAATCCTCTTTTAAATTGTCTCACCTTCTTTACTTCATCAGGAATAATAAGTGAAGCGGGAAAGCTCTATAAACCACGCCGCATACTGCTGGCCGACTGCTGTCCCTACTTCAGATTCAGGAACTCTTCCACTTTAGCTTTCCTAATAGTGGCTAGGAAATATATGTCAAAAAATAATTCTTTAAATCGGTCCTATGTTATAACTATCGGAGTCGTCCTCTGCTGCTCCAAGAGTTTCACTACAGTCCACCACCTCTTAGCCTCCCCTGTCAGTTTATAGGTGGTGAAGAGGACCATTTGCTCCTCTATATACTGCAATACCACCAAAATTTTCTCAATCTCCTGCATCTAATTCTCGATGGCTGCAAGATCAACACCTCCTGAAAATGCCAGAGGATTTATCTTGGTAAATTTCTTTATTGTGCACCCATGGTCTGCAGAAGGGCCTCCCCACTCTTTGGAGCTCCTAGCATTCTCAGTCATAACCTGTTGAGGTATGTTGCGTAATACCGCATCAGAATCAACCCTGCCTGTACTCGAGGGCCTTGCATCATCACTACCACTTGCATGGGCACTACCTCCTCTAGGGTCCATGCTATAAAGACAATAAACATAGCTTA
The DNA here is from genome assembly GCF_029873635.1 of Malania oleifera. Classification (NCBI taxonomy): domain Eukaryota; kingdom Viridiplantae; phylum Streptophyta; class Magnoliopsida; order Santalales; family Ximeniaceae; genus Malania; species Malania oleifera. The sequence continues at coordinate 54,235,655 of NC_080418.1, forward strand.
GGGACCCTATCTTTATAATTTATACATCTAGCATAATCCCCTATCTTGACATCCTTTTATTATTTCAAGATTTAATCCTACACTATAGAAACATAACCCAACAATAGTTTACTATGGCTTTCCTGAAATCGTCACCCCAGGAAAGATATAGAAACTACCATGGAAGTCTTGCCTCTAGACTATAAGACAAAACCTTAAATCCTTTTTCAATACTCTCGTATCGTTTCTGCTGCACTCTAAAGTCTACAGAGCCAAACAACTTAGGCTCTGATACCAAACTGTAACGACCTGCCCAATTTACCAATTTTTTTTTAATATCTAACATAACAATCTTGATAAATCATAATCAACCTGGAATTTCAACACAGATACCTAAGCACTAGGAAATGTAAAAATCATATACATATCAAATTGTCCAACCAACACAATACTAGAATTTTACTACAGCTTTCATATACATACACGTATCCCAAAATATCCAAAAATGGCCTAGAGTCACTACCCAAAAATCTGTCAGGCCCTAGCAAAATGACTTACCCTTCAAACAGGGTAGAGTAGCTGAATCCTAATGCTGTGGAGCTCTATCCGCTCTTTTATCTGGGGCTCCTGAAATGTTTATATAGCTGGGGTGAGACACCTCTCAGTAAAGAAAATAAACTAATATCAGTGTATGGCAACATGAGTATTTTCGTGTTATACATATAACAATACATAAATCATACTTGATAAAACTATCTGTATCATATATGGGAAAAACATATTTTATCATAACATGGTATAACATACTGAGTTTCTATACATATAAATCATCTCATATAACTATACATGGAAAACACCTTGGATGGATAGCTGACTGGTGTCATGTCTTACCCCCACATGACTGAGTTGTGCAGCCCGAAGGCGGGACCTAACAATGGTTGGTCAATCACACTAAATCAACATAAGTCTATAAGTACGATGGGTCTGCCCCTCCTAGTCTATACACCAGAGGGACGCCTGCGCTACAATAAACCACATCGACTGCCAATCTCCCACTGCCCCTTAGGGCAAGTGGTAGCACTAACATAAACATGATCGTGATCATATAGCTACGGTACTATGCTTCGTGAAAGCCTAAACTAAGCCAACCAGGTTCTGATAACATATAATATATTTTCAAATAAAGATACATGACTATTTCATAATAATATCTATCATCTTAATATCTTCATAAAACTTTGCATAACTTATCATATAAAATTCATGGCCCTTATGCTGGCGTTTTGTACCTTGTAAATTACGGCCTTTACGCCAATATAGTATATCATAAAAACCTTCGGCCCTTATGCCGGTATTAAATATAAAGCCTCAGCCCTTACGTGGGCATATCGTATACAATCCTCGGTCCTTACGCCGACATATCATATAAATTCCTTAGTTTGAAAAATCCTTGTATCATTTTAATATTTTCCTGAAAGCAGTAATAATATACTTATTTTGTAAACATAATATTTCATCATCTTAATTTACATGGTAAATATTACTCATGCCACACAAAAGAGATAATAATCATATTTCTAATCAACAACATTAATATTCCAACATAATCCTACAATGTACATATTTATCTGAAATTAAATGCTGTAAAATAATAAATATATTTTCATGAAATCCTGACTTAGTTTATCCCCTTACCTGACTACTGAAAAGCCCTTAAAATGACCATTCCTACACCCGCAGGGTTTCCGGTTCAACACCCTGAAACAACATCGCCTTAAACTAAACTTTAGCAAATGCTACCTTTTCTACGACTTTAGGAAAGCCTAATACTCAACATAAAGTCTTACCCTGAACTTGGGATGGAGTCCAAATTAGCCCTACCAACGATCTACTCCATCATACTTGGAGAGAACTTCCCCAACAGTACCATGACAGCTTTAGATCGTCAATCCAACGAAGAACGGACCCAAAATCTTAGAGAGAAGGAGTGGGGAAATGAAGAGAGAGAAAAGGAGGGTTTGCATGCCATTTTTCTGGATGAAATCCGAATTTTGCATACTTATACACTGGCCTTCGTCGACGAGGTCAGGAAGGGATTTCATCAACGAACTCACAATCTTCGTTGACGAATTTCAGGTCCTGAAATAGCCATCTCGATAACTCCTCGTCGATGAGACACGTGTCCCTGTTGACGAGGACCTGCTGTGACCCCCTTTACAATTTCATTTTTCTCCATTTTTTATTATTTAAATACCATAATTCTTCGGGTCTCTACAACTCTTCTCAAAAATGATTTTGAAATAAATGCATCAAAGAGAGTTAGAGAGATTTGTATAAAATATATGTCCCTAAAAGAATGATTTTAACAATAAAAAAAATTTTAGGAGAACTTTGATTAAAAATGGATTAGAGAGTAAATTTGGGCTAATCAAAGTTGCTAATCTAGAGTTACGAGGGGGTATTTTTAGATTTTCTATAAATTATGACTGTTGGGGACACACTCAATATTTTGGAAAAGTTTAATTAAAAGTTAATTACGTTTTAGCACTTTTAAAAAGTTCTAACCCTAGTGTTTTGGTCGACCACATTAAAGGTTTAGTCGACCATATTGACAAGTTCGATCGACCATGGCATTTTTGAACTGAGGTTTTAGTCAACCATATCAATGGCATTTTGAGCCCTTTGAGGTTCGGTTGACCAAGGCATGTTTGGTTGACCAAATTTTGACGTTCAGTCGACGAGATTAAATTTCAATGAAGAGTTTGGTCGACTAGAGCATTGGGAATTACCCACATGCTAGTTCGTTCGACCGTGTGGTGCAAGGTCATTTTAAAAGTGGTCGATCGAATTGTCAACTGTTGACCCTAGAAGGTTCGGCCGACCGAAAGTCTATGTAGGTTCAGGTTCGGTCAACTGAGCATATTAAAATTGTGTATTTAAGTCCAGATTTTTATTCAAAGTCACCCTTATTCACATAATTATAACTTCTAAGTTATAGGGGACTTTTCATGTGATGTTTAAGGACCAAAAGTCAATCTATGGTCATTGAGAGTTAACCCCAAAAATCCGACGTTGGTCGACCGATCCCTAAGGTCACTTTACAGTCTTGTGACTCCCTATGGTCAATCTATGGTCATGTCTAAGCAAATAACCATATCATGCAGATGCATGCATTATTATAGAACAAATAATAAAAATAAATGCAATTACAATAAGAAATAAATGTCTTCTTCATCGTTTTACTCTTCTAACTTCATGGAATGCACTTGATTGTATAGGCTTTAAGTCTTGCAAGCTTCCATCACTGTTTCTTTATGTGTGTGTTAAATTAATGGACCTGTTCACATGCTAAATGCATACATAAGAAACATGTACTTTGTCAACATCAAAACAGAGATTGGATTCAAAAAGTCAATAGAAGGGCAAGTTGGCAAAATCCATTGTAGCCATTTTAGGCAATGGTTCGAGCATGCCTAAAAAAGGTTCTAGGTTAGTTGCAACAAGAGTTCCCTAAGGCCTTTCTATGTTGAACCTTGAATTGTTGAGCATATCATGTGTTGACCCTATGGGTCATACTCTATTTTGATTGTGACAAATACTTCTGTATTTAATGTCTATCAAGTTTGTGTGCAAGATAATACTAGCAATATCATATTGATGGCATGCAACAACTTGAAGAAGAATGAAGACCCCGACATATTTACTTTGTATTTTCATATTCGGGTCTGTAATATTTAAATTCAAAAAGGTCTGTAATAGTTCGTGCATGACATACATGTGGGAACCGTAAGCTCTTAAATGACCTTAGAATGACCCTAGGTCCCAGCACTTGCACCTAGAAAAGTCCCCACTATCACATATATTATCTAGGGAATCATATGTTTTGAATTAGGGCTTAAAATGCAAAATCCTATGGATTAGGGTGACCGAACCGAATTGGTTGTAGTGCCTTCGGTTGACCGAACGTATACTAAGACTTGGTTCAACAACTCGGGCACCCAAACTCTTACGTTCAAAATACCTTCGGGCAACCGAATTGACAAGTTTGAGTTACTGAACTTAAGAACAGGCGACCGAACCTCGAGCATTTGAAAAATCTCCTAGTTCAGCCACCCAAACATAAATTCAGGCACTCGAATATGGAAAACTCACTTTTCCTATTGTGTCTGTTCGATCGACCGAACCTTGGGCTCAGTTGACCGAAAGTCTCAAGTTGACATAATTTTACTATGGGTTAGAAGGGGTAAATCAGGGTTAAGTTTTTAATCCTCACTAAAAAAATTTCTAATAATCCATTGGGTGTCCCTAACGATTATATTTTTGCCAATGCCTATATATAATACTTCATTTGCACAATTAAAACAAGATTAGCACCTAGATAATCTTGTAAAAAACCTCCAAAATTTAAGTGCTTATATTTCATATACCAAGCCAAATACACTCTTTCTCTTTGTGATTCCCTTGACAAACCTAGTTTCCAAAAGAGTGTTAGTGGGTAATCTAGATTAGCTACTCTTGCTCAAAACTCTCTTTTATGTATATTGATTGTTTGATTTTATTAGAGAGTTTTAGCTAAGGTTTCCCCCCGGTTTAACTAATATTCTTTGTGTGGAAAAACTTGTAGCTAGTGGGTCTTCGAATCCCCATTGCAAGACTCAATTGGCTTGTGTTTTTTGATTGTGCGAATATTTTCACAAGCATTCTTTTCAAACATCTCTTGAGCTACATTTTGAGAAAATCATTTAAGAGATTTTTGTACACCCTTGTTGCAACTCTTTGAAACACTTGTTGTAATTGATTAACATTAACTGTTAGTTTCAAAGATAGATTGTTTGCACACTCTTTGAGGTTATTGCACATTGACATTTGTAAGAGTGTAGTTGAACACATTGCACAGAGCTTATAGTTCTTACATTATTGGTGTGCATCGATTATACTGTGTTGTATTGTAATACATATCTGCTTTAGTAGAAGCAATTTATTTGTATGCACAATTATATTGATTGTTGTATTCTAGGCGTGGTCCTGAAGATGGAGACTAGCCCTAGTGAATAGTCCTGTATTAGCTTAGACCCGGTTAGGAAAGTTAGGTGCACCATCCTAGTAAGGTGTGGTTATAGGTTGAGGTCAACCCCGTTAATTGACCTGGTTGTAAACGGTGCCGCTCCACCCGTTAAGTGAGCATTAGTGGAATCCTCGGGCTTGCAAGCTAAAGGCAGGGATGTAGGTAGTATTGGCCGAACCACGATAACATATCGTGTGTGCACTGTTTATATTTTCGCAATTTATATTTCCACATGCGTATGTCATATTGTGAATTTTGTGCATGATTTAATTTTTGCACGTTACATTTATCTACGCATTTAGGCTTATATGTATATAGACAGACCATAGGTTGAGTATTACTGTTGCCAGATTAGTTGAATCTAGAAAGAATTTTTAAATACCCAATTCACCCCTCTCTTGGGAATGCACTAAAGCTAACAATTGATATCAAAGCCTCGTTGCATAAACTTAAATGTTTTTGCAAAAGATCGCAATGGCTCAAATTGGTGTATCCCCATTCGTCGAGGGACAATCACCTTTTAGTCCTCTTGTAATTTACGGTGTCAATTACACCCATTGGAAAATTTGAATGAGCGTATTTTTAAAATCTATGAATTGGAGGGTCTGGCAGGTGATTGATAAGGGAATTTGTATGCCTGTAGAAAATTATATTAATTTGATGCATGCAAATTCACATGCCATGGATTTACTATATTGCGCTATAGATTTTGACATTCTTTTTGAGATTATGGCATGTACAAGTGCTAAGGATATTTGGGAAGAGTTGGAAAAGAAATATGGAGTACCTAAGAAAGAATAGACCATTACTCCGATTGCTCCAACCTCAAATGATCAAGAAGAGGTAAATCATGGATTAATAACGCAAATTGGTGAAGAGGTATATGATTTATCTTTTATCTCTGTTAATAATGCATTTGGTGATTATTCTATTGATGTTTACAATATATTTTGTGATGAATCTTCAAATGTTTCTTGTGATGATGTTGCTATGAATGCATGAAATGATTGATGTGATACTTATGGTGATAAATCTTATAATATTGAATCATGTGCATCTAGTTTTGGAAGCATGACATCTTATGAGAAACCAAAAAAGAAATTCCTTAATGCTCATAAGATTATAGTTAGGATGTCTAAGTAGAAAATTTTTCTGAAAAACAAAAGTGAAAAGTTGGTAGCACAATTAGAAAATCTAAAAGATTATCATGCCACATTAGAAAAGAGAAAGATTAATAAGATATTGAAAATTATCTGCTTAGAAAAAGAAACAGATGATTATTCTAGAGTTATAATCAAAGTTGAAAATGAAAAGAATAATTGTAATAAACCCTTGGGAATCAAAAATAAAAATCACTTCAAAGAGGGTTCAGGCTTGATTCATAAAGACTATAGTCATTCAACTGCTTCATCAAATGAAAATAGGAGATATAAGCAAAATTCTTCACATGCATATGATGCTTGCTTATATTACAAAAAGAAAGGGCACATGAAATCTTCTTATAAATTTAGAAGTTCCGGAGAATTAGATAGGGAAATGAAATGGATAATTAGAAAAGCAAACTTCGAATGATCTAAGGAAAAAATGGATTCCATTTGGAATCACATAATCATTTAATCCATCCTCAGTTTCTAGGTTTAGGGGTAGTGATGACCAAAAGGCTAGGAAATGGTCTTTGCTTAACTTTGGCTATAACATAATTGAATGAAATCCACTTCCAAATGGAAAAAACATTATTTGCTTGGTAAATAAGTCAAATTGCTTAACTCACACTTAAATATGATCATCTAAAGTTAAGCATACTCTGTCCATTGCACAAGTTTCATTTTTAGGAAATGAATCCTTCTAGTTAAATATCTTGTCCTAAACTCATCCTAAAAGCCTAAAATGCCTAATAAAATATTTAGCCATCACTCTAGGTTTGAATCACTATTGATTATAAATAACTAATATATATTAAGTGTTCATCATAAGACATCCCTTGTACTCACCAGTTGTATCCTTGCTTTATATCATAATCATATCTAAAGGATACATTCCTATCTCCAAAGAGCTTTAGTCAAAATTCATATACTTTATAATGCTCTTTGTCAAAATGATCAGGACATAATCTTTAACTTGCCTATCTTAAATAATGTCTTGCTGTTCAAGAATACTCTCCCAAACTTAATAAAGATTTAATTTTTAAGAGTATTTATTCTTCTTTGCTTCATAAGCTCTCAAACATTAAATCGAATCCATTAGAGCTTCATATCCTTCGTGATGAGTTGAATGGCTAAGTTGGTTGCAGTAGATCTCAATCTAAAATTCAAGCAGACCTATGCACATTGAAAGCCATTCCATCTTGTGCCTCTCACATGTATTAAATTCATAAGAAAAGAGGTAGACATAGACTTATTACCTAAATGAATACTCATTGTGACTTTTTGGTCCAATAAGCCTAATGCATCTATCACCAAATTTAAACCATTAAAAATTTTAAGATCCTTGGTTAAGATATTTAGAGATGAAAAAGACATAGAATGAATAAGTACATAACTCGGGGGGAGCATATATCCTTCATATCTATATAAATTAAAATGCTATCATATTCTTATATCGTTTATGCCTTTTCCTAGCATGAACATTTATTGAGCTACTTTGAATATCTTTTGTTGATTACTACTGGATTGCATGCTTGTATTGAAAGCCTCCTACATGACGAATGCAGTAACTTGTATTGCATGTTGGTTGTGGATATAGGTTATCGTGTGGCTTGAACTAAATTATAAATTACTTATTTGAACCTATCAAGTACAGGTTTTATGGGAAAATGTCCAATTTACAGAGAGTATATTGGATTGAGATTTATCCATTTCATCCTTTTGATTTTTGTTTAGTTGGTATAGATTTTTTGATGTTAGTTTATTTTATTAATTTTGTTTTTGATAGGCCTATTTAGATTTGTTTCTTATTTAGTTTTGTTTGGATTTGTAGTTCGATTTTGGTTGGTTGTTGGTGTTATTTTTTGGGAGGCCTTTAATCTTTTTTTATATGTAATCTCCCAATGCTTGTCTTGTAACCACGGTATTCCTCTGCCAAAAGTGAGGGCATATCAATAAAAAAATGTCCATAATGATAATTTTATGTATCAATGGAAGAACCCACTTAGGAACAATTCATTTCAAGAATATTTTTTCTTCTTCAACTGAAAACATTCTTTGGGATTACTAGTTTAAAATAACATGATATGTTATATATTTGTTCTAATGACATTGCAAATCAAGGCATAAGTTTTTTGTTGTGCTCTTGACTGCACTTAGAAATTTAGGTAGTGTTGAGAGGCATTCAATAGATAGTACCAATTGTGCTATTTCTTTATAAAATGCCTAATCCTCTAATTACTTTTCAACATCTTATGGATCCTTGTTCGAGGCTCAAACTTCCATTTGTGGTTTATTCTAAAATGCATTTTTCTTGTAGTATTTGGTGGCTTTGTTTGCTTAATATGTTTAAATTTTATTAATAAAATTTTTAAAAAATATTCTAGCATAACTCAACATTTTTTATTTTATTAATATGAAGTTACGCATTCTTTTGTTATTTACAATCTATATATATATATATATATATATGAATTTTTTTTATATATTTTTAGTCATAGAAAAAATATTGAAGACTAAAAATTCAATAATATTGACGAAGAGATAACAATTATCGTTAACACTAATTATAATTTATATGTAGTAATAATGAGAAAAATAATTGTTAAAATGTCAAAAATATAGTGAATAGTTTTAACATTTATTTTTAATGATAAGAATCAATAGTTATGTTTATGTGGCTAAATGATTAAAAATTAAATTACGCATGCATTATATAATATATATATATATATATATATATATATAAAACTAATTGTTTTATTTCAAAAAGTATGCATTTCAGTAACTTAACATAATTATGGCTCGTTTAGAACTACTTATGCAAGAGTTTATTTAATAAAAAAAAAAGTGTTGAATTTAATAAGTACTAATAATACGTATTGAGCTAAAAAAGTATGAAAGTTATGAGTGATATTTGGTTGTATTTAAAATAAATGGTATTTGGATATTTACTTTTATTATAGAATTATATGGTTATTTTTAATCATATTTTTGATTACAAATATTAATATTTTTAAATAAAAAATTTCACTGGAAATTATTTTTATATATTTATGATTAAAATTCAAATATTTTCTACTAAAATATAATATTAGATTATTGTTTTGAATTAACAATAATCTTGTTATTAATGTTTATTTATAACATATTATTATTATTATTATGATAAAAAATAATATCATTAATCAAAGTCAAAACTTTAATAAATAGTTCTTGTTCAATTCAAAATTGAATTATAATAACTAGTATACCATAATGCATGATAAAATAATATAAAATTATTTATAAATATATTTTAAATATAAATAATCATATTCTTATTACTAAATTTCAATGATAGTAATATTAATTTTCTATTCAAAATTTACATATTTTCTATTAACTAAAATAATATAATATTATTATTTATTAATTTCAATGATAGTAATATTAATTTTCTATTCAAAATTTACAAATTTTCTATATTGAGGTGAAGAGAATGACTTGGGAGGTTGATACTTTCAAAAAATAGTTTGAATTGAGGATACATGGAAAAGATGTGTCAAAACTGTGAAAAGATTGTAAGATACAATTTCAATAGTTACACTTTCAAAAGCGTTTGACACCTCTGAGTGTAATTATTGACATAAATACTTAATTTAAGTATTTTTCATAATAAGTATTTATTTTTTAAGGCATATAAATTTACTTATTGCCAACATTCATTGTAAAACTTCTTCTTTATTAACATTTTGAGTTGTATAATGCACAATTTATTTTGCAAATAAACTTCACATTCAAATGCACGCAAATTACTAGTTAGAATAATTTTTCATATTTAATGATATTTGATGCAAAGAGAAAATAATATAAATAAAATTTCATTCTATTTGGTTACCTAATTTCTTTTTCTTTTTCTTTTACAAATAAAATCAGACTGTTAAAGATAAAAAAATTAAAATTAAATAGATTGCTCCCCACGTATAGAAATCAGATAAATCCCCCAGCTCAAGTATATTACAATACTCATTGAGAGAGAGAGAGAGAGAGAGAGAGAGAGAGCTCGATGCTCAAAACTTCTGAAGCACCGACACGCTAGAGGAACCATGGGCAAGCTCTATGGCAGCATCTTCCTTAACACTCTCATCGACGACCGCGTCAACAAGCCGTCGCGGTCCCCTGTCGAAGGCTGCATCAAGAGAACGCATCAAGAGAACATGTACTGTCGAGGACTCTGTCCCCAGGCGTACTGCGATTGCATTTTTTTTGACTCCGTCGGCCCCACTGATTGTGAATATGCGGCAGTTTATGGCTCTCATCTATGACCACGATGACGAATTTGGCGGCATACATACAAAACTGAGTGTTGCGATAAAGCTCGAGGACCTCTTGGATCGGGTGGCTTCGGAGAGCATCGACCACAAGTAAGAGAGGCATTGAACCATAACCTAAGAATGAAGATGAAAGTCCTTCTTCTGGAATAATTAGGGTTTCATCAGGGTTTTCCACGCGAAGAAGTGGTTGTGAATTCTTTCTGCTCGATGGAATTGAGGAACATAGCATTATGGTGCCCGTAAGTTTCTTTCCCTTCCCCTCCATTTTAACACATCGAATGTTGTAAAGATACTTTTTGGTTGTCTATTTCTTGGGGCCGCTCAAATTACGGCATTTTTTTTTGGGAAAAGTATTTGTTCATGTGGATGTGCTAAGAATTTTCATGTTGATTCAACTCATTGATTTTTATTTTTTCTTTTTTAATATCAAATGCATCAACAGTTCTTATTTTTGTTTCTTAATATTTCACAAATTAGAAGCTGCGAAGGGGAAGAAGAAGAAGAAGAAATAAGTGCTTGTTGATGATAGAACTCTGAACATCTTGTTAAACCTACTTTTTACTTCAATCTGGCCCTCCTGTGCCTCTAGGGTCAGAGAGCACCATTGTAAGTAAGAGAGGCAGGGGGTCGATTGAACCATGACCTGAGAATGAAGACGAGAGTCCTTCTCGCGAAATAATAAGGGTTTTATCGATGTTGTCCAACGAAGGAGTGGTTGTGAATTCTTTTTGCTCGATGGTATTGAAGAGCATAGCATCAGGGCGTTTGTAAATTTCTTTCCCTTCCTCCCCATTTTTTTTTTTTGGGTAACGTCGGGTATCCACAGCCGTCAACACGCGTCCGTTTTACGGTCCGCATGCACCGGCATGTGACTAATCCCACGCCCTGTAGCAGGAGTCCCACCCACCACAGAGAAGTAATTCAGGCGCCCGTTGCAGGAATCGAACCCGGGATGCCAGGATTAGGCTCACCTCGTGAAAGGAAATCCCGGAGTCCGCCCTTGCCAACTGAGCTCAGCCCTTCCTCCCCATTTGATCTCATGGAACGTTGTAATGATACTTTTTGGTTGTTTCTTTCTCGGAGCCGCCCCAATTACAACAATATTTTTGGGTAAAAAGTTTTGTACAGAGAAATTTTTCATGTTGATTCAACTTGCTGATTTTGCTTGTCCTTTTTTAATTCAAATGCATCAAAATTTGATATAAAGTTTTTTAATATTTTCTCAATTAGAAGCTGTGAAGAGAAGAAGAAGAAATAGTTAATTGTTGATGATAGAACTCTGAACATCTTGTTAAACCTTCTTTATGGTTCAATCTGCCCCTCCTATGCCTCTACAATTTTGTAGGGCCATACAATTTTTTTATTTAGAAATTTATTTATTTATTTAGAAAGAACCATACAATTTCAAAATTGTATGGTCAGAAATTCTTTGTTTATATTACATTAATCATTAGTCAATGTGAGTAAACTAAACTTTTTATTGTATGGTTTCCCTTGCAATGGGATTCAAAATTGTCGAGACTCGATTCCTATTTTTTTGCAACTGCAGATAGATGTTTTTTTTTTTTTTGAGGGGTGGGGGTGTTTAGCTTTTACTATGCAGTTTCTTGGAATGTTATGCACCATTGTCACCTTCTCTCTTCTCTCTTTCAACTTCATCTCTACAGTATATGGAATCATCATCTTGGCAATGCCTATCCTAACAATAGAGAAGAGCATGTCCAGCCTACATCGAGAATGAGTTGAACAATTTTCTTCTCTAAAAAAACATTTATTTGATTTCCATTCAAAAATCATTCATAATTGAAACTCAGCAATTAAGAAATTAAACTATAAGGAGATGTAGCACTTTTAGATCTTCAAAAATTTGGGGTTGTTTGCGTTCATCAAATTTATCTAGCAAGAAATTGTTACCTATTTTAAATCTTTGGGTTTTTTTTTAGCATCTATCTAAATAAATATTGGAAAGGATAAGTGCGAGGCTGTCGTAGTCGTGGCTGTCATGGAGGCGAGGCTGGTGGATGCTGCTGACAAAGAAGTCGCCCATGGTAGCTCTGGCAGAGTGGTGGTGCTTCGGGAGATTGGAGGGTTGGCTCTCTCTCTCTCTCTTTGATACATGGGAATTTGGATTAGGAAAATTTGAATAAATTTGAATGTCATTTTTTATTACATTTTATTTAAATTTTATAAAAATTTAAATCTAAGACTTCTTTAAATATATGAGATTTTAAATTCATGGTTTGGGTAAACTGTAGGATGGAAATGGAATTCAAAGCAAATTCAAGTATATTTAGACTTGCATGATTTAATTTCTAATCATAACTATTGGTTCTTACCAATAAAAAAATGTTAAAAACATCACTATATTTTGAGAGTTCGATGATGATTTTTCTCATTGTTGCAGTATAATTACTGTTAAAGACAATTATAATCTCATCGTTAAGGTCTTTGAATTTTTAGCCATCAATATTTTTTAATGACTAAAAATACATAATAGTCACCAATATTTGTCCTTGTTTATAGAATAATTAAAATTTTAATTTACACACAAAAAATTCATGTATGATTCTCTTTATATTAATGTGAAAGCAGTAAAAAAATTATCAAAAATTAATTTTAAATACAATTAATTAAATAATGAATAATCAATATTTTATTAATTCCCATAATAATCATTATTTACATTCACAAATTATTTAAATTCATATATTTGGACATAATCAAATCATATATATATATATTTATAAGAAAATCATTATCCCATGTATACGTCCAATAAAATAGCTCTGAGCAAGTGTTGACGTCGTCAAATAAAACTTTCATCCATAATTGTATCTCCAATTAAAAATTGAATACAAAGTAAAACAAGTATGTGTCATAAATATATATATATATATATATATATATATATATATATATCGCAAATCGGAAAATAATACATAACTATTAATAAAATAAAGAAGTGTTGAGTTATGTAGATAATCTTTTAAACACATTAATGAAATTCAAACACATTAAGCAAATAGAGCCACCACCCACTATAAGAAAAATGCATTTTAGAAAGAACCACGGATGGAAGTATAAGCCTCGAACAAGGTAGTGTTCATAAGATGTCTCAAAGTAACCTAAGGCTTAAGGCATTTTAGAAAAAATCAATTACACAATTGGTACAATCTATTGAATGTTTTTCAACACTATTTCTTAAATTCAGAAGTGCACTCAAGGGCACGACGCACACCTTATGCCTTGATTTGCAATGTCATTATAACAAAATTATAGCAGTAATCCCAAAGAATGTTTTTAGTTGAAGGAAAAATATTCTTTAAATGAATTGTCCCAAAATTGTTTCTTCCATTTATACATAAAATTATCACTACAAACATGATCAAACCATACCCACATTTAAATAATTACTAGCTCATTTTAGCAACCAAAAATTTGTCAATTGACTCATCTGACTAATTGTCAAGGCATAAGAGTTCAACTGACTCATCTCAAACTCAAATTTGGACAACAATTACCAGAAATGGTGAAAATCCAAGACAAAAGAATGTACCAAACGAAGTGCCAAATAAGATTACCATGGGTGTGGCAAGGCCCAATACACACAAACAAGAGACTATCTAAAAAATAAAAAAATAAATAATAATAATAATAAGAAGAAGAAGAAGATCCATTGTGGTCTACTTTGTGCACCGAGCTGTCATTTCTCCTTCTTTTACTAATAAGTACACATTAGACATATAAAGCACCTTCCTAATTTTTCCAAGATCTAACACTTTTATGTTGAAGACGATCTATAGGAAGGAAACATTACGTACTTTATGAAGTAAGATATGAAGATCATTACCATCTACGTGGAAATTATAAAATGCACATAGAAAGCTTTCTTGAGTTGTTCTATGCTCTAGATGAACGTTAGAATGCCTTAAAAGATGTGTACAATACATTTTTAAATGCTCTAGGAAACTAACACCCTTTGCATCCAAATTCATTGAAATTATAGTTAAGCTAAAATATAACATATCCACACTCGCAAATCTAAATCATTCCATCATGAAAATTAGAAACTCAATGGCTCCAATCCAACACTAATTTTCATGAAAAACCACAATGACTTCTATTAAAAAAACAACATAATACATTTCATAATAGCAGTAAAAATGTTAGAACTCAAATGCAAGACCTTAAGCTAACATTTACAAGCTAAAACATTGAATAAATTTTTTTCCATATTATTCAATATTCTACATGCCATTAAATACTACACATGCTATAATATGGTGCCAATTATTCTATTATTACATGTACAAATAAACCAAAACGTCTTGTTACATTAACAAGCTTTTTAACACATTCTAGTGTCATAATTCCACATGCATTACACTCCCCTATGCTGCCCAAAATCCATAGGGGTCCTAATCTTCCATCTTCTTTGCTCCAAATAAAATAGAAGGGACTAGGCCAAAAAATTGAAATGAATCAAATCTTTCATCTTCTTAAGAACTTCCACCATTGTCTATATAATATATATAAAAAAAAAAAAGCATATATTTATGGATCGCCACTAATAAAATATCCTTAAAAGTCCATTTCTAGATCATCACTAGAAATCCAAAACTAAATGACATACATATAACTATGCAATTACAACTTAAGAACTTCCACATTATATATAAACACACACATACACACACATGAATTGGGGAGGGAGAGAGAGAGAGAGATGGAGGAGTTAGTTTCATACTCGGTCAGCAATGAAGATGCACGAATGACCTCTTGTAAATATGGTTTTTATGAGAGAGAGAGAGAGAGAGAGAGAGAGAGAGAGAGAGAGAGAGAGAGAGAGAGAGAGAGAGAGAGAGAGAGGCATTCTCACACAATACTGGTGGAGGTCAAGGATAAGGAAGAAGGAAAGGGATTAGAGACAACGAGTATTAGGGTTGGCCAAGATCTCACGATAGGGAAAGAAGAAATCCATATGTACTTGGATTTTCAAAAAGTCAACCTTGTTGACTTTTTGAGTCTGATCCTTATTTTAATTATGAAAAACCACAGTATCTCATCTGTGTGCCTATGTTTGAACAGTGTTATTGATCACGCGCCTATATTGCATAATTAGGTGTTTTAATTTATGCATTGAGGCTATTTTAATTAAATACTTAATTATTCTCAATATTTTAACATTGTATTCTATTTACAATATTTGGGTTTTATTGAGTAATTTATGAAGTTTTAGTATTTTTTTATCGCAAGACAATTATTGGAAGCAAAAATCAACAATACTTCGTATTTTGAGCATAACTTTCTCGTTCGAGTTCTTATCGAGATAATTCAAAATTCTAAGGAAATCTGAGGGAGTGTTCTACGACTTTTATGTTTCGAGTTTAGAGAGATACTAGCTCTAGGAGAGTCAAAGTTGGGCTTGTTTACTGGGAAATAAAAAAGGAAAAAAAAAAAAAAAAAGGAGAAACAAGAAAAGAGAAGAAAAGGAAAATAAAAAAAATTGTGATTTGACTCGGCCATGCAGCCTAGTCCTTTTGCGCTGGGTGTAGGGCTTGGAGGGATGCTCTTTATATATATATATATTTTCTCTTCTCCTTCCAGCCGAGCCTCCTTCTCTTCTTCCTTTCCCTTGGCCTTCTCTCCTATTCTCTCTTCTCTCCCACTCTCAGCCCCTCTTTTCTCCTTTCCCTTCTCTCCCTCTTCCTTTATCTTCCTTTCCTCCGTTTTCTTCATTCACATGGCCTCCCCTCTTTTCTCTTCAACCTCACTCTCCCTTCCCTTCCTTTGATTTTTTTTTCTTTTTGCTTGCTGCCATACCCGAGAGTAGCCCCCTCTCCCTCTCCTTCTCATCTCTCTTCACTCTTTGTCCTTTCCTTATCTCCTCTCCTCTCTTCTCTCCCCTTTCTCCTTACTTTCCTCTTCCTCTTGCTACAACCCGAACTCCTGCTGCGCTCCTCCTGAACTGTCGTCGTCCTCCATAACCACTGTTGTGTTGCCGGTTCTCTCCGTACTGCTACTGTTGGAGGAATCTGAAGCTCCTCTGCTGGTGTTGTCCTGCTCCCACTGCTATGCTGCCATAGTCGAGACCACCCTATGGCTGCTGCTATTGCTCCTCCTTTAACCTCCTTCAAGTTGCTGCTGCCTCACTCCATGCAAGCCAGCTTACTCTCTCTCTCTCTCTCTCTCTCTCTCTCTCTCTCTCTCTTATGTTACTTAAATATTGGAACATTGTTAATTTCCAGTTGTCTTTTTTTTTTTAAATTAATTGTTGAGTTTAAATTCTTGTTTGGAATATTTACATTATTAAGTTTGGCTTGTTCTTTTTAAAATCTTACTTTAAAATTTAAATATTTTGTTGAGTTCTATTTATCTTGAGTTTGGTTTAGTTGAAGTCTTGGTTACTATGGTGTTTTAATATATTATTTAAATTATCGCAGAGCCAAGTATGTTTTCGATGAAACCATTGTCAGATTAGATTTAAATTTTTTTGTTTACGTTATTGATTGAGTTAAGTTTAGTTTTTAAGTAGGCGTTTAATTGAGTTTTTATTTTTTATGGTTGAATGCTTAAGTGCATTAATAAAGATTTTATCTTTAGGCTTTTGTTCGAAATTTTAAACGTAGGATATGTTTCCTATTTGAATGGTTTAACGTAAGATTGTTTTTCCGCATTTAGTTGAGTAATATAGTTTATGTTTTGCTCCATTTTGATTTAGTCACGAAATTTCAAACATCCTAGGAACTGAATCTGAACGGTGTTCAAAAAACATTTTACTTTTTTATTTTCTTTTGGAATTATACAAAGTTTGGAATTGAACTGCATTCCCTAAAGAGACGATCTGACTCTTAGGTTAATTATTACACGACTGAACTCCTATACTTGGGATAACTTCCGAGCTGCTCATTTTTAGAGTGAGTCAAGTTTTTGGCGCCGTTGCCGGGGAATGTCAGTTTTAGTTTCAAATTAGTGTTTTTTCTTTTATTTTAATTTTCCTCATGAAAAAGAAAAAAAAAAGAGAAAAGAAAAAAAATTGAGTTTTGAAGAAAATATGGCTACACCTGCACCACGCACACTTATGGATTTTTTGCAGCCCACACGAACCACACAATCATCTTGCGTCATATTGCCTAAGAATGCACAGAACTTTAACATTAAGTCTAAAATGATATCTGTGATACCTCAATTTTATAGGATGGAGTTTAAAAATATGTATCAACATTTAATTGATTTTGAGCTTGCGTGTGTTACATTCATAGATGGGGCTGCTACTAATAAGGCAATTAGATTGCGTTTATTTCCTTTTTCATTGAAAGACAAGACTAAGATGTGGTTTAATTCTCTTAGGCCTAATTCTATCTCTAGTTAGACTAATATGCAAAACGAATTTCTGCATAAATTTTTTCCCTTATAGAGAACTCAATTTTTACAAGAACAGATCATTCGATTCATGCAAGGAGTTGATGAGACATTTCATCAATGTTAGGAGAGATTTAGAGATCTGGTTAACGTGTATCCCCACCATGGATTTGAATCATAGCGCCTGGTCAACTATTTCTACACTGCGTTGACTCCTGAATCGAAACAGTTTGTTCATATTATGTGTTTAGGATATTTCTTTGACAAGAAGCCTGATGAGACATGGATTTTCTAGATCATTTAGCTAACTATGCTCAGCAATGGAACACTAGGATTGACAGAAGACCAATTACAGCTTAACCATTGAGAGCACATGGTGGAGAGTGGCATAAACTGAAAGATGATTTTTGTGTTGAGGCACGTATGGCTGAACTCACCAAAAGAGTGGAGGCTATGGAGATGGAAAAGGAGGATAGTACATAGCAACTTTGGAATCAACCTTCCCAGTCCTATGCACTCCCTTATCAGTCGTCATATCATCAAGCTGCCTTTCAGCATCAGTATCAGCCACAACAGATCTCTCAGAGCTATGCATCTTCAGGATTTCAATCTAATGCACCACTTGCTCCACCGAAGAAGTCTCTTGAGGATGTCTTTTAGCAGTTCATGCAGATTTAAGTCACAACTAACAATCATTACACTCAGGACATAAATGAATTTTGGAACACCATTAATGAGATGAGCACGTAGTTGAATATCTTAGAAAAGGAAAATTTTTGGCAGAACCTCAGCCTAATCCTCAAGAATACCAGTACCAACAATAATAAATACATAATGTTTCTCTTGAGACAGCGGAGGCCATGATTACTTCAAGAAGTGGAAAAGAAGTTCCCCAACCTGAGATACTCACTAACAAATCAACAGTTGTCCTGACACCTAAAGTTACAACTAAGATAGATGAGGTCAAAGAAAAATCAGAAAAAGAAAGCCCAGAATTGAAGAAATGAGTTAACGTGGAGATCGAGACCAGCAAGGAGTACCAACCCGTGGTACTTTACCCTCAGAGATTGATAGTTGTGGAACCATCACTTCCTACTGGAGTAAATATCAAGGAGTGCAATGCTGAAGCAAATCCCCATAGTGGTAAGGTGATGGGTACACCCGATAAAGAGGGTGAGTAGACTGGTGAGAATTTAACTTTCAAAGAACTAGGTAAAATTTTTAATGTTAATGCTTCTGAAGAACCAAAGGTAACTGCTTTAACAACTTTGCCTCAAAGACCGGTTCTTAACGAATTGAAACTCCTAAAATATATACTGAATAAAGATCTTTTCTTGTTAAAATAAGGCAGTTTGCACATGTTTTGTCTGGTACCTTAGAACGTATTGATTTATGTGAGGCAAACTTTTGTGCAGGCAACAAGACTGATTCATCTTGGCGACTAAAATTTGGAAACTCACCGATTCAATTAATAGACCTGTACCCACCAGATAAAATTCCTCCAGAGCTTGTCAGACAGACTATGATGTTTTTCTTTCCCTTCTTTTCATTATGTTTTACCTTACTTTATTTTTAGTTTATTTTCAGGTACATTTTTCTATAGTTTTAGTTTTTCTTTTCCATTACTTCTCCACCCAGGTATGCTTTACTTATCCCGTGTACATCTTTTCTATTTCCCCTATGCTTTCACATTGAGAACAATGTTCCACTTTAGTTAAGGGGCAAGTGGACGTGCACAATGTCACATGTAAATTCTCACATTGAGGACAATGTTCCACTTTAGTTGAGGGGTGAGAATTTACATGTGACACTGTGCACGTCCACTTGCTGAAGATTTAAGGAGAAATTGAGAAAAGAGAGGGAGTATACCTTTCCCCAAGAGTGGTGCCTACGTCGCTCCCACGACAAATCCAATCTGATAGAAATGTCGGTAGTGGATATAGGAATCTAACGGTATCTTTGGTTTTCTAATTAGCCGAATATTGGAGAAGAAATTGAGGAGAGAGAGAGAGGAGGAATGGAGGAGTGAGACGAGAGCAAGAGAGATGTTGAGAGACAGAGAGGCGTGAATTGAATTCCAAATTCAATTTGGAATTGTGAAGCTTCTTCTAGAAGCTTTACCCAATCATATATAATATTATATTAATATATTAATATATTACTATATAATTTAATTAATAATTATTATTTAATTTTATTTATTTTTTATTTTTTATTTTGGGTTACTACAATTATCCACTTATTAGTGATGAATTTGGGAACTGTTACTAATACTTCTTTTATTTTAAAAAAAATAAAAAGATTTTATTTCATTGTATTAGTGATGGATTTGGTGATTTGTCACTATTATCCCCTTATTAGTGACGGATTTGGGAATCGTCACTAATACTTCTTTTATTTAAAAAAATAAAATAAAAAAAATTTATTTCATAGTTGGTTATTTGTTACTATTAGCCCCTTATTAATAACATATTTGAGAACCGTCACTAATACTTCTTTATTAAAAAAATGACGAATCTTCACATTTGTCACTATTAGCTAATTATTAGTGACGGATTTTCGAACCGTCACTAATACTTCTTTATTTGAAAAAAAAAATTTCATAATATTAGTGACGGATTTGGTGATTCATCACTATTATTTCCTTATTAGTGACAGATTTGGCAACCGTCACTAATACTTCTTTTATTTAAAAATAAATAAAAAAATTTATTTCATAGTATTAGTGATGAATTTGGAGATTCGTCACTAATAATTGTTTATTAGTGACGATTTTTTAAATTTGTCACTAATAGTGTATTTTTTAAATTCATCACTAAACCATTATTGGAACGCTAGAGGGAGTAGGAAGATTTTTGAAGTTAGCTTTCCAAGGCATTTTCTTTAGGTTAGAGGTCGATTCACAAATTAAAGCCTAGCCTTAAGGGAATCTCTCAAAAAAGTCGAAGAGGCAACCTCCTCTACACCATCGTCGATCATATCCACATCCTCACATTGGACGTCATAGGATGGGTATTGGGAGGCACAGAACACATTCAATAGGAGTTTCATGTTGTCGAAGGATATATCCATAACGTATGTCCTACACTGGATGTATGCATTAGTCGTGGTTAAAAATGGTTGACCTAGGAGGACAGGTATCTGTTTCTTAACCAAGTCGGTAGGTTCCATATCAATGACAACGAAGTCAACTAGATAATAAAACATATCAACCTTCACTAGGATATCCTTAACAACACTCCAAGGTCTCTTCATGGATCGCTCTTCGAAACTCAAGGTGACCAGAGTGGGCTTCAGCTCTCCTAAACCGACTTTTTTTGTAGACCAAGTAAGGAAGTAGTTTTACACTTGCTCCCAAATCTTAAAGGGCCCTATCGATAGTGTGATTGCCAATCACACATGAAATGGTAGCAGTGCTAGGGTCCTTAAGCATTAGGGAAATTTGACCTAACATAATTGAGTTTACATGCTCAGTCAGTCTAACTCTTTTGCTTATGTGCACCTTAGATTTGCACTTTTGGGTGCACAAGTCCTTGAGGAACTTGACTTAAGCAGACACTTATTTTATGACATCTAAGAGAAGAAGATTAACCTTTACTTGCCCAAATGTGCCCGTTATGGACTCTTCAATTTCTTCCTTCTTAGGCTTAGAATGTGTTTGAAAAGCTGTAGGGAATGGCACTGTAGGGACATAATAGGGCAATGCTCCATTAACGGAGGAGGTGGGCATTCCGGGATTACTCATCGGATTGGAGGAAGAGGGAATACATGATTCAACACTAGGTTCTACCCTCATCTTCTCCTTACCCTTACCTTGATCTAACTTCTCCTCGACCCACCCTATTATCTACCTTCCTTACACTCCTAAGGATGGTCATAGCCTGGGCTTGCTTATGATATGGCGTATGACTAGTTGTTAGCTCACTCTCTATGTCGTACTAGCCTTTCAGGTTAACAAGGGGCTGACTTGGCAACCTACCCTTATCCTTCCTACTTAAAGATGTAGCTAGTTGGCCCATGGTGGCCTCTAGCTTCACTATGGACTGCGGGTGTGACTGGAGTAATTGCCGATTAACTTGACGATCATCCTCAATATGCTTAAGGGCTTTCAGCACTGTCTCCTAAAACAATCTATCATATTGGGGCTGAGGAGGAGATAGTTGTTGATAAGCTAATTGTCGAGGGGAAGATACGGAAGGATTTTGAGGATTTGAATTCTAAAATGGTCAAAGAGGTGGAGCATTGGGTGATTGTTGAGGTCTTTGAGCTGGAAAACTCAGAGCTTATGGCCTCCAGAAGAAGCTAGGATGTTTACACCACCCAGGATTATACTTGTTAGAGTATGGATCATTGGTTAGCATATCGTACCAATTTTAGGTGGCCTTAACTTCCTTTTGCACAAACTCAGGTGTGGGAGGCACATGGGGGCAATTATAGCAGCTGTGAGAGGGATGAGAGCAGATGGAACACACTTCTGCACATGCCACTGGCTGGGATTGTTGTCCTAAGGACAATAACTAATCTAGTTTCTTTACAATGGTGTGCAGCATAGGGACAAGGTCATGGTCGGCGATTAACTCATAAACTCCCTTAAGATGGGATGAAGAAGGTTGGGAAGGTCTACAAGCAGCCACAGTATGTTGCTGAGATTTTTCAATGAGGGTCTCAAAAAGAGTCCAAACCTCATTCTCATGATTCATGAGGAAAGTACCTTTACAAGATGCATCGACCATGGCTCTATCACACTCAGTTAACCCCTCATAGAAGGTTTAAACTAATAAACATCTAGGAACTTTGTGATGTGTGCATTTATAAAAAAGGTCCTTAAAGCACTCCCATGTATCAAAAATTGCTCACCATCTATTTGTGAAAAATTGGTAATTGCCATCCTAAACTAGTTAGTATTCCCAATGGGGAAGTACTTTTTTAGGAATTCGTATTGCATGGTGGCCCAGGTGGTCATCGAGTTCGACTTTAAGGAATTCAACCAATATTTGGCTTTGTCCTGCAGAGAGAATGGAACAAGCCTTAAACGGAGTGCATCATCACCAAAGTTAGGTATATGGATGATGGAAAAAATTTTAAGAAACTCATCTAGATGCTTATATGGATTTTTAGTTGAATTCCCAAAGAAGTTGGGAAGCATCAAGATCATGCAAGTCTTGATTTCAAATTGCGTTGCCTCGACATTCGAGAACCGGATCCAAGATGGTGATGTGTATGCATTGGGTGTGAAATAGTCCCTCAGGGGTTGAAAGGGTTGCTCATCCACCACAGGTCGATGAGAAGTAAAAGGTTTCGGGTTTTGGTAAGCGGGAATTGGTCGGTGTTCGGCCATGATTTTAGGTTCTGAGGATTCGACTAACTCTGGACTAGAAGTAGATTTCCTAATTGACCTACGGGATCTCTTAATCTTAGGGTCTATAGGCACTAACCCGCGATCCAAAGATCGCAAACCTAGCATATACAAATTCAACACAATCAAGACTGCAAGTATAAAAAAAAAAAAATATGTGTTGACTTTTTGAGTCAGATCTTTATTTTGATGCTGACAAAGCACATGTTTCTTATGTGTGTAGTTAGCATGTGAATAGGTCCATTAATTTAAAACACACATAAGGAAATGGCAATGGAAACTTGCAGAACTTAAAGCCTATATGATCAAATGCATTCCATGAAGTTAGAAGAGCAAAATGATGAAGAAGACATTTATTTCTTATTGTAATTGCATTTATTTTTATTATTTGGTATGTAATAAAACATGGATCGGCATGATATGATTGTTTGCTCAGACAAAACCATAGATTGACCATAGGGAGTCACAAGACCGTAGAATAGCCTTAGGAATCACCTTTGGTCGACCGATGTCAAATTTTTTGGGTTAACTCTCAATGACCATAGATTGACTTTAGGTCCCTAAACATCATATGAAAAGTCCCCTATAACTAAGAAATTACACTTATGTGAACCAGGGTGACTTCAAATGAAAATCAGGACTTAAATGCACACTTTAAGTGTGTTCAGTCGACCAAATCCAAACCTACATAGAAGCCTCGATCGACTAAACATACCAATGTTAACAAGTTGACCATTCGATCGACCATTTTAAGACAAACTTGCACTACTCAGTCGACCGAACTGACACGTGGGTGACTCCCAACAACCTGGTTAACTGAACCACTAGTTAAAATCTGACCTAGTCGACCGAACCTCAGAATCTGGTCAACCGAACTTGCCCTGGTCGACCGAACCTTTGAGGGTTCAAAATCACCTTAATACGGTCGACCAAAACATCAGTTCAAAAATGCCACGGTCGACCGAACTTAGTGATATGGTCGACTAAAACTGTTGGGTTGGAATTTTTAAAAGCGCTAAAACGTCATTAACTTTTCATTAAATTTTTCCAAAATACCGAGCATGTCCCAAACGGTCATAATTTTCATAAAATCTATAAATACCCCCTTATTTGATTTGATTAGCAACTTTGATTAACTCCAAGTTCTCTCTAAACCTTTGTTAATCAAAGTTCCCCCAAAATATTTTTTATTGTTAAAATCATTCTTTTGGGGCAAAATCTTTTATACAAATCTCACCAACTCTCTTTCGCGTATTTATTTCAAAATCATTTTTGAGGAGAGTATTTTATTCAAGGCATTTTAGTTGCACATAATCTCATTAGGCACTTAATCTTTGAAAAATATTTTTGAGAGTGTTGCTTAGGTTTTCTCCCGGTTATTTATTTGATAAATATTTTTGGAAGAAAATTATTTACAGCACAAATATTTTATTGAGCTTAAATTCCTAAATTCTTCAAATATTTTTTATTTGAAAAAATATTTATAGGAGAACAATAATACTTATTTTTCATATACATTTTATTTGTACAAAATTATTTGATAGCACCCTTACTCTACTAAGCATAATACATATCATTAGAGAGTGCATATATTTGAACTTTAATGTGTATATCTCTGCTTGTATTTCAGAAGCATGTTTTATGTACAAAAATGTTTTAATGTTCCGGTTGGGTTCAGCCCATAAATGGAACTGGGGAGTCTCAGCCCCATAAATGAGACCAATTTGGTTCAACCTAGAAATTGAACAAGGAAGTCTTAGCCCCGTAAGTGAGACAAGTTGGGCTCAACCTTGTAATTGGTCTGGGGCTTTCCTTACCTCGTAAGGAGATGATGTAAATGGCTTCTGCTCCACTTGTTTAAGTGAGCAGGGATTGTAATGCCCTATACCTGCCAAGTGGGGCCCGAAGGTCACGTGTCACATACACCTGCTTCTAATACCATACACCACAATTATGCAGCGGAATTAAAACATATAACCTCAAATTCAAATACCAGAGGCAACCTATATGCATATATATATATATATCCCACAAACATTCATCACCATTTGCTTATTTTACATACTAGTATTTAAAAAAAATATAAACTTACATAACCTATATATACAAACTTTCCAAAATACTCAAAACTTTACCCTGCCAGAGTCCTAAACACGACCTTCTGATGGACTTGAAAATATAATCATCCACTAGAGTGAGATACATCTCAGTAAGGAAGAACAAATCATAACAATGTGTGGCAGAATATTTAAATATTATAAAATATATATTTGTTTGCCATTCACCATCAACCGCAGCTAAGAAACACATCAATAATATCAACATTGGTCTTTGATTTCATACTCATATCTAATACACATAAATACTGGCTTCTGATTTCATACTCACATTTATAACTATTTTTAATAATATTACTCGAGAATAAGGAAGATTACCTGCCCATACAAGTAACTTCCCTATGCTCTAATACCAGTATAAGGGCACTCACCTTACTCAGTAAGCCCTCGGGCTACGTATATAGACAAAGCCTCTAAGAATAGGGAAGATTACTCGTCCATACAAGTAGCTTCCCTCTGCTCTGGCATCAACTGAAAATACCAAGGCACTCGCCTTTCTCAACAAACTCTTGGCAGAGAGTTTTACTTTGTCATTTATATATACATACAATTAAATTAATATATCATTCATCTTATCAGATCACATTCCACATAATTGATACACGGTCCACACAGGAAAAACATCAACTCATGGTCCACACAAGACTTGTCCACATAGAACAAACATCATCACATGAACACAACGTGGCCTACTCAGGCACCACTAACCACCCATAAAAATTCTCATGACCTACCCATAGTATATTAGTAGAACAACCTCCTCGGGCTTTCCAATGCTCTACCGTGATATATAATGACAATATACGAACTCCTCAGGCCTGCCAACGCATATCGTGATTACATGTAGGCAATATAATGAACTCCTTAAGCTTGCTAACCTTATATTGTGATACACGCGAATAACCACACAAAAATCCACACACACATCACATTATTTGTGTAACGACCCGAATTTAAAATGGAAATTTGAGTAATAAAGAGAGAGGGAAATAGAGACAGAAACAGAAGGAGGCCGTAGACTTTGTCGACGAACGCTCCTCGTTCATCGACGACATTGCATTTGGGGAATAAAATAATTTTTAAGAGATTGCCTGAATTCGTCGACGAAGGCTTTAAGAATTTTGTTGATGAACATAGAGTTTCATCGACGAGAAAATACCGAGAGGGGTTCTGAGGTAGCCTGAATTTCGTCGATGAAGATCGGGCTCGTCGATGAATTCTGCTGTCTATATATATGAAAAATCCTATTTTTAAATATCATTTGAAGCTTCCTCTCCACTCTCTCTCTCTCCTCTTCAGCTCTCTCACTCTCTCTCTTTGATTTTGGGCTAGTTTTACGTCGAATCAAAAATCTGAGGCTACCACGACGCTCTTGGCGAAGTTCTCTACAAGTTTGTCAAAGCGGATCATTGGGGAAATGAAGTAGGAAATCAACCCAGAGTTGAGGTAAGGCCTTTTAAGCAAAATTAGACTTTATGGTAGTTATAGAAATTGACGTACGCATGAAAATACTGATGTTTAGTACTGGAAGTTTTAAGTTTACGAGTATTGATCAGGAAGTCATACAAGGGTTAGCCTAGGGTATTTTGGGGGCTATCTCAGTAGCTAGGTAAGGGAATAAACTAAAGCAGTTATTTTCCATGCAATTTATTATTGATTATGAGTAAATTTATTTCCAAAAAAAACAAATGTTATACTTGTATATTATAGATGAAATGTATGTTTGGAAAATACTGCTATTATGATTAAAATATATATGTATGTACGAGATGCTAGAAATGATGATTTTTAGAATATGAAGCATGACTTTAAACGGCATATGTGTGGCATGAACATTATTTTTATGTGAAGTGAATCAAGATATGAGTGATTTTACGAGCAAGCATATTTCCAGGTGTTTTGAAAAGATGAGTTATGCTATACTGAGTTTGACAAATATATGAAAAATGAGTTATTTTCATAATGTAAATACCTGAAACGTAAAATGTTATTGGCGCAAGGCCATGTAATTATATTATTGGCATGAGGCCGTATTTACGATTTTAGCACGAGGCCATGTATTTATATTATCGGCACAAGGCCGTATTTACGATTTTGGCACGAGGCCATGTATTTATGATTTCGGCACGAGGCCGTATCTATGTTTTCGGCACGAGGCCATGATGATGTTATGTATGTTCATGTATTATATGTTATTACAACCAGGATGTTAGTTTAGTTCAGTTCAGGGCTCGGTGCCGTAGCTATATATGTAGATCAGATATCTATGTCAGATTAGTGCTAACCATCCCACGAGGGGATGGGAGATGGATAGTCGATGTGACTTTCAGTAGAGTGTGGACGTCCACCTGGCAGTCTGGACCAGGGTGTGGTGGGCCCATCGTACTTACAGACATATTTGATTCGGTAGTGGTCGACCAGCCATTGTCGGGTCCCGCCTTCGAGCTGCACAACCCGTCATGGGGGGAATACATGACATTAGCTAGCTATTCATCTTGGGTATATTTTCAGTATTATAGTTATAACAGATCCTTATGTATGTTATGATTTATTAACAAATATGAAAGTGCATGATTATCCAGTATGATATTATGATTATTTCCAGAGTTATGAAATGTATTGTATATGTATAAGCACTTTAAATGTTCATGTTGCCACACAACTGTATTTAGTTTATTTTCCCTTACTGAGAAGTGTCTCACCCCCAATCTTAATTAATTTTTCAGGAAACCCAAAGAAACCGGTGGGTCAAGGCTGCCATTGAGTAAGTGGAGCTTCCCTACTAGAAGGGTAAGCTTTGTACTAGAATCAGTAGATTTTATTATGTGGTCCTAGTGCCATTTTGATATTTTGAGGGTTGTATATATGTAAAGTATTGGGAGATGTAGTAAACTCTGGTAGTATGTTTCTAGTATTAAGCTTTTGATGGATGTTTGGATTTTATGTTTACTACTGCTTAGGCTTCCGCTATGATTGACAGGTGTCCTCGTTACCCACGGGTTCGGGTTGACTATTTTATCTATTATGTGACATTTTATGTTTAGAATTTGAGGGATGTTACAATTTGTCACGCAACAAACTCAAGCAACAGTATTCACGATCAATATGCATTTATCACCAATCAGTATTCACAACATGCTAGAATCCACAATTAACCATTTTTCTAAATCCAATAGTATATTTCATCATCCTGTTCTTACAACAGCCAACTAAATTGTAAACTAGCCACACAATTTCTCTTCCATATATATATATATATATGTGTGTGTGTGTGTGTGTGTGTGTGTATTATATTCTCAAAGTTTTAAACTTTAATAAAAATCCTATTATAATAAATTCCCCTTACCTATTCTTCTAAATTATGCCTGCAAAAATCCCAAAATGACTCCAATGGTACTCACTTGGACTCTAATTCAAAAACTTGAGTTTATCAACCCAAACTTCCACAAAATGCTATTTTATCACTCCCTACACCTTATACATTCCATATTAACAATATAACTTAAAATATCCTACTTACCCTAATTTTGGGATGATTCTCAATCTCCTCAAATTGAAATTCTATTTCAGCTAAGTTGTAGAGAATCTCCCCAGGATCAACGTGGTAGCTTTTGATCGTTGAACTGAGGAGAAACGGGGCCAAAATCGTAGAGAGAAGGCAAAGGGGCCAAATTTTAGAGAGAGAAATAGAAGAAAATGAATTCCTTTGCTGAAATTATGATTTTGGCCTATTTAAAGGCAACTTGCCACGTGGCCTCGTCGACTAGACATCTGGACTCGTCGACGAGCCAAAGAACACCGTTCGTGGACGAAATTGGGAGCTCGTCGACAAAATTCAGAAATATGAAAACCTTTTTTGGTAATTCCTCATCGATGGGACATGTATACTCGGCGACAAGGCTCAGAAAATCTCTCATTGACGAGAAAAACCAGTTAGTCGACGAGTACGTGCTTGTTACCCTTTTTAAATTATTTTTCCCTTTCTTCAATTTTCCTTTTTTCTTTTATTTATTTATTTTTATTTTATTTTTCCAAGTTGAAGTTATTACAATCTCCCTTCCTTAAAATAATTTCGTCCTCAAAATTCATTAGTCACCCATTTCTCACAACTAAAATCTAACTAACCACGTTCATACATTTCAATCAATTCTAACATACAAATCATTGAATCACTTAAAATCAAGCAAGACTATCATTTATACTATCATAAATATATTACCTGCACCTTTAGCATTGCCCTCCTTAAGCTTACCAAGCATATAGACATGTGCCGAGGCGCCGCCGCCGTGAGGTACTGGGTTGTTCCTTTTATTCTGATTAGGGTAGGTGCATTGGCTAGTGGAGCACGACAATCACAAACTATGTGGCCAGGTTTGTTACAGTTTTAGCACACAGTACTCCCACCCCGGTATTCTCCCCAATGCCTCCGATTACATCTAGCACAAAGGGGGCGGGATGAATTCTCTCGGTAATCCCGATCAACCCTATCCAACCTCTGACCCCCAGCATCTCGATCTCCCATCCAAGAATCCTATCAGATATCAATATATGAACTGGAAGATGTGGATCTCTTCTTTTGTTTCACCTCTGCCTCACACTCTTGTATACTGATCTCAACTGCCATGGCTCTATCCACCAGCTCAGAGAAACTCTGAGTCATTAATGCCACCACCTGAGCGCGTATCCCCGATCTCAATCCTTTCTCAAACATCCGAGATTTCAGCAGCTCGTCCGGAACCATGTGTAGAGCAAACGTGATAACTCCACAAACTTAGCTACATATTGTTGCACCGACATGGACCCCCAAGTCAAATGTAGAAACATATTGATTTATTATGCTATTAGTTATAATCTTAAAAAAAAATAAAAATAAAGTAAAATATTAACTATTATTATCAATTATAAATATATAATAAGAAAATTTAATAATGATATAGTATATAAAAAATATAATAATATTGTATATACATAGGCACATATATATTATAATGTAATATTATATATATATATATATATATATATATATAATGTAATAAAATATATATTATATAAATATAAAAAATAATATTAATACAATACTATATATAATATAATATTACATAAATCTAAAAAATAATATTAATATTATGACATCAATAACTATAAATATATAATAATATACTATATATTATAATATAAAATATGTTAAACATTATTATTAGTATTTAAGTCATATATAATGATATTATAATACATAAAAAGTAATAGAAATAATATTAAATTATAAAATACTATGATGTAATTGTGGTACGATTACTTATTTTTTATATTATTATGTATGACTTAAAATAAGATAAAATTAATATTATTAACATATTTAATATAAATAAATAATAGTAAATTTTAATAATTATATAATGAGAAATAAAAATAAATAATTATTTGCAATAAAATATAATGCTATGGTTGGTTTTTTATTACATTATTATTTTATATTAAATAATAAATTATATTATAATTTTATAATATATGAGATTTTTATTTACATTTAATAAGTTACGTATAATAATAATAATAATAATAATAATAATAATAATAATAATAATAATAATAATAAATATGATAAAATATAACAAGCAAAGTATAATCAAGTGCATGATTATCAAAATGATTTTATTGTAAAAGATTATTTATTTTATAGCTTAATAAAATTATATTATATAACAATTAGACTTATAATAGTATTATTTCATATTAAATTAATTGAATAAATTTTTTATACTATCTAAACTTATTTTCTATTCCTACGTATATAAATACCCAATATTATGATACATTTCATTTTCAATTCTATTTTTAATTTTAATAAATTTTAATTTTAAACGCAACCTAATAAATTTGAACTTCAATTTTTAAAATTTCAAGTCGGTCCCAACATCTCAACTCCTTTTAAACTTGTAAAAGCAGCTCCGAATTCAGAACCGCCTGCCTCAACGGTTATCACTGGAGAGCAGCCACCCAGAGCGAGAGAGAGAGAAATTGAAGAGAGACCCATAACCCTCCAACCTCCCGAAGCACCAGCATTCAGCCAGAGGTGCCATGGGCGACTTCTCCGCCAGCAGCATCCACCTTTCCCGCCTCCACGACTGCCACGGCGACGCACTCATCCGCCATCGCGTCGACTCGCCGCAGTCCGTCTTGGACCCCTCGCTCTCTTCCATGGCCGGCCTCAGCTTCACGCGTCATCCCCTCCAAGATCCGCGCGGCCGCAAGATCACCAAGAAAGGAACGCGTACCGTCGTGGACTCAATTCCCCGTAGCTCCCAGCGCAGTGCGATTGCCTCATCCGATTTTACTCCGCCGGCCCCGATCGTGGTGAAGAGGCGGCGATTCACGACCCTCATCGATGACGATGACTGCAGAATGGACGACGGAAATGCAACGCCTGGGGTCGCAAGAAAGCTTGGGGACCTCCTGGATAAGGTGGCTTCGGAGAGCGGCGGTCCTAAGGAAGAGAGGCAGTGGATGAACTGAAAACGAAGACGAAGTACTTCCTGCGAAAATAATTAGGGTTTCGTCGCGGTTATCCACGCAAAGGAGTGGTTGATTCTGTATACAGTCGGTGAATTCTTTTGTCTCGACGAAATTGAAGAGCATCGCATTAGGTTGTCTGAAAATTCTTTCCCTTCCTCTTCATTTTATCTCATCAAATGTTGTGAAGACACTCTTTGGTTGTCTGTTTCTCGGCGCGCCCAAATTAAGAAATTTTTTGGATGTTGGGGTAAAAAGTTTTGTTAATGTGGATTTACTGTGAAATTTTGATGTTGATTCAATTCGCTGATTTTTCTTATTGTTTTTAAAATCAAATGCCTCAAAAGTCCATGTTTTGTTTCTTAACATCTTGCAGGTTACAAGCTGGGAGGAAGAAGAAGAAGAAGAAGAAGAAAGCATGTTTGTTTGATGATGAATTAGGTATATATGCCTTAAGAGGAAGAGGAAGAAGAAGAAGAAGAAGAAGAAAGCATGTTTGTTGATTCTATTTTTTTGGATGTTTGGGCAAAAAGTCATTTGGACGCATTGAGAAATTCAGGTTGATTCAACTTGCTGATTTTGCTTATTCTTTTTTTAAGGATAAAGTAGTTGCTTGTTGATGATAGAACTTTGAACTGCTTGTTGAAATACTTAAAACCAGCCCTCATGTGCCTCTGGGATAAGAATTTTTTTGTTTATGTCACGTCAATCATTAGTAAATGTGGGATACAAATGTGGGTAGAATTCTTTATTTTTTGGGCTAGTTTTTACGTGGCAGTTTTTTGGAATGTTATGCACTGCTGCCGCTGGTTTGCAAGGTGATGGTGCTTAGAAACAGGCACTTTTTCTTGGCACTAAAGTAGTAGCATGTCTTCATATTGGGCCTGACCTGATTTTGTCATTTTTTCTATTTCTCTTTCCTCTCCATCTTTCTCTGGTCTTGGCAGTGCCTGGATCCATTGGAGCTGCTGGTTATATAGAGGAATGGAAATATGGGCGGCATGCATTGGGAATGACATTTCTTTTCTTGCAGTTCTTATATATAGAGGAATAGAATAAGAAGTATAGGGTTGCGATTGGTGGGTTATGTTTGTATCTTGGTAAGGAGAGATTACTTAGCTTGGTCATTTGGATGGTGCGACCCATCTGAGCTGCTGGTTATGTGAGCAAGATGGCCAATTGCTACTTAAAAAGAACTTTGGAATGAGGAATTTTCGATAGAGGACACTGTTTCTCTGATCTTTTCTCCAATTAAACTTGAGTTGGGGAGCCCAAAGCCAGCCACATTTTGTTAAGAAAATAGTTTAGCAAGAAAAAATGCTTTAGATATTGCATTTGACAACTCTCCGAGGAAAGCAATTTCAGGGAAGGATAGTCATTTATGATGATAAAGCATTTGGGCAAATGTAGTCTACTCCTTACTGAAGCTCTTCACATTTCCTCTACTATCATAGTTGAAGTAGAGGCGCTAGACTGGATCCATAGATTCCATGCGAATGCAAGTTTCTTGCGTGAGAATTTAAATGAGGTCTTGGATTTTTGAAGAACATGGATTGGAGTTGGGAAAATTGGGTTTTTCAATCTTGAATGCTGCTCTTAACAAGGGAATTGAGCATATTTCTTTCTTATCCTTTCCAATAGTTATTTAGAGAGCTGCAGACTAAATATCCAAAGATCTTAAAATGAGTAACAATGTCTTGCTAGATGAATTTGATTAATGCAACCAACTCAAGTTTTGAAGATTTAAAAATGCTACTTCTCCTTTTAGTTCCATTTTTTGATTGTTTTCGTCCTACATCAGATGACTATTTTTCTAGATGACATAATTGTTGATGCTGGTATTCTGATTTTTGAGTTCATTTCTAATTTGACCTCTCTAACCCCCCCCCCCTCCTCTCATTTCTACATGTGTTAATAATGATTTTAGATAATTTTAATCTGCTTTAACATGGATGGAGCAATTTTATATTGAAAGATTTGGTTTAGTCAATAGTGTTAATAATGATTTTGATACCTAGTGGGACTATATTCCTATTAGTATAAGTGGACTTGAAACTTGTAAAACAGAATCAAAAGGGTCTAATTGTTTTATACATTCAGTTTCAAATCTTGATTTGGAAATGTTGGTATAATTGTGGTTTCTGAAAAACTTCTACAAATTCATTAACATGGGTTATTATTCCATAATTTTACTATCAAAATGGTTTGGACACTAGCACTCCTCAAATAAAAAACCAAGCACCTTTTAAGAGAAGCTATGTATTGAGATGGGGATATGGTGAATGGGTTGTGAATGGAATCGTTATTCCAACCCCCGTCAGAGGTGCAAGGATAAGGATAATGGGAATTATACAATTCGCAAAATCATAGGAGGAGGGAGAAGGATAGGATGGTGAAAGGATTTAGATTAGAGGAGGGGGGGGGGGGGGAGGAGATAAACGGGGATAGATTAAAGATTGAATGAGACAAAAGATAAAAGGATATGGGGAATAAAAGGTACTAGACCTATTCTAGTATTGGATTATTGCATTATGTGTGTTGCATTATTTATTGAGATATGCTTACAATTAGATAGGTTGTACACCTATTTATACTCCTTTGAGGCCAAACCATTATCAATTTTGATATTAAAATCATAAGTTGAAGCCTTAAATCCTAATCATAAATTCGATCTGTTTCTAAATATTTAAAACCCAATGGTTTCTAAAACTTTAAAAACTAATAATAAATTGGGACCAATCCATAATATTAAAGGTTCAATTTATTATAGTTGACCCGTTTGCTTAATGCTTATTTGCCTCACCACTGATGACTAGGCAACCTTTGTCTGATGACTAGGCGATCAACGTTACTTGATGGCTACATTGATTTTATCGCCTAGATCGTTACTTCTGATTCTTGTGTCACTTGGGTGATAAGAAATTCAACTCCATGGTGACTTGGGCGACTGCTGCATTTCCAAATGATGCTTTGATAGAGAGGAGATTGAGGGATGAATGACATTCCCCCCCTGTTCTGAAATAATGTCTCTTCAAACAATGCACAGCGGAATAACAATATTGTTGTAGAAGAATCAAACATACACTTGCAACAATTTAAATGGTGAATACATAATACTTCCACAACCATAACAATATAAATAAAACGATAATAGGAATAACAACACTAGGAATTACGTGGTTTGGCAAAGCTTACATCCATGGGAGCAATCAGGCAAGAGTTTCACTATGAAAATTAAAGATACACACTACAATGGTATACAATGATCTTCTCTCCTTCTCTCACCCTCTCTCTATCTAACATATGCCCAGAAAGACATATTTAATAACCCCTCGAAGGCTTCCCTCTGAATCCTCAACTGTCACAACGTTCCAATTCAAATTTGAATTCTTCCTCATACCCCAGAACATTTGTCGATGAGAAAGAGAAGGCCACTCGTCGACTAGAGCAGGGCACTTATATGGCGACCTGGAAATATAATAAATAAAATAAAATAGGGAAAAAAGTGGAATTTTGACCGGAGGAGGAGAAAATTAGCGACGATTTTTTGAAGCGGGAAGAAAACCAGCGATGGTTTGGGGTTTTAACCACGGGTCAGTAACAGGTAAATGGTAATTTTTGGGCTAGTTAAATAGAAAATCGGTGAAGGTTTTCTGGGAATTTGAGAAAATAGGTGATGGTTTTCTCAGCAGTAATGAAAACTGTAAGATCTTGCAACCATTTGTGAAATTAAAATCAAAACCATCTCTCGCTCTCTCTCCTCTCTCAAATCCATGAACCCTTCCCTTTCTCACTACAATTCTCGCTCTATTAAAGCCCGGATTTACAATCAGAAACCACAACGAGGTTCCTTGGAAGATTCTCTACAACGTAAGTAGACTAGAATTTCAGTTTGGGGTTCTGGGGCACTATCCCAAAACTGAGGTAAGAGTGTTATTTGAGTGTTTACGGGTTATTTATTTGAATTGTTGGACGTATAGGCCTAGAAATGTGAATATGAATATAGTTCTGGAGTTGAACTAAGGAATTGCAATTTTGTGAAATACAGGGTTATGGTGTAAAAGTTGAGGGCATGAGTTAGAGTTTCGACTGGTATTTTCCTAGGAAATAAAGTAAAAATGATAATATTTGTCTAGTTGATATACAATAGATGAACTAAAATATGCAGGTTCGGGAAAATATGAATATGGTAGTTATTTTGGGAACTTAGTGGATTGACTGGGAAGAATTCATGGATATAATTTCAGGGCATTGAAATTATGAATGCCGCAGGCGTGAGATAGAAAAACAGAAAAGAAAATTTAGTTGGTCAAGTAAGGGAAATATGTTATACCAATTAAATTAAAATTTTTATCAGTAAAACATAGTATTTGATTAAGAGTTACTAAGTGTGATTTTTGAACAGATCAAAGCATGAAAATTATACAGTATCATATATTATGTTTAATGAGTTTTATTTAGCTGTGTGGCATGAGTAATACTAGAATATTACAGAATTTTATACAAATTTACAAAATTATGACTATATAGTTTTTTTTTGTTTTTTTTTATTTTTTATTACAGAATTACGCTATACAGATTATACAATATTTTATAGAATCATGATTATATAGCATTTTATAGAATCATGATTATATACTATTTTACAGAACCATGATTATACAGAGTTTTACAGAACCATGATATACAGAACATAGAACCATGACATATAGAAATACAGATTATACAGATTTATAGTTATTACAACATTATAGTTAGTACAGAGAAATTATAGAATCATGGTTAATACAAAGAATTACAAAATCATGGTAAAACAGATAGATATTATATAGAAATAGTATTGTATAGTATCAGACCTTGATGGAACAGAGCAGTTTACAGAACACGATACCGTAACTATACAGTATAGACAGTGCAACCATACGTCTCAAATAGAGTATGGTGTTGAATGTCGATTGTGCCATAGGTAGAGTAGAGGACACCCTGGTATCCAGACCAGGTGGAGCGGGCTTTTTGTGCTACATACATATACATAAATACAGTTAGACTAGCACTAGTAGGCCAACCAGTGTTTAGTCCCGCCTGTAGGTTGTATAACCTTGTCATAAGGGGTTAAATCATGACATACAACCATTTCGGGAAATTTTCAGAGTTATGTACATATACAGTATACACAAAAAATAGAAACTACCTATTATAATTAGAAGTATGATTGAATAGATAACTCAAAAATTCCGTATTTTAAATGACATAGGTGTGGGTTATTATACAGATACTATTGCATGATTTCTTATTTATAGTTTAATTAAAGATTATGTTTTGCATATAAACTCATATGTCACATGCTGGTAACAACATGCTTCTCCTTATTGAGAGGTGTCTCACCCCAACATTATGAACATTTCAGGTAACCCAGAGAGATATGCAGGGTCGGTTCAGAGATAGAGGAGGCGGCTGAGTCGGCATAGTTTTGGGGTGAGTCTCAGGTTGTGTAGTAGAGCCGTTAGTATTTTTGGGATTTTTGAGAAAGGTGTACATATTTGTATATGGTGGATTTGTAGTACTCTGGTATTGTGTATTTTGGAATATGGTTTGGATATTTATGTTTTTCTACTGCATTGGTAATATACATGGAATGCATAGGTTACCATGACATCCACTTGGGGTCGTGATGGCGACAGATATTTATATACAGGGTATCAGAGTTGTGTTATGTAGCTTGACATCATTATTAAAAAAAATGGTTAGAAAATTTGGATCATTACAATTTGGTATCAGAGCCTAGGTTGCAAGGTTCTATAAACTATAGAATACAGCAGAAAATAACACCAAAGTATAGTACTAGATCAAGAATTTAGTGAGTAAATGTTGGGGAAACTAAGATGAGTATTTAGGGTTTTGTTCCGTGATCGGGAAGTAGGATTTCCGTAGTGGTTTCTGTGTCTTTCCTTGGGTGACGATTTCTAGAAAGCCATAGTAAACTATTGTCAGGTTGTGTTTCTTAATTGATGGACTGAATCTTAAATTGAGAATAAGGACGTTTGGGTAATTAAGGATACAAGATTTCAGTTAGATAAATATGTTTGTTATGTTATACAAATAGGGTCTTCAGACTATGTTTATTTTCTTTTCAAGATGGACTCTGGGGGTAGTAATGCCCACGCCAGTGGTGGTGATGGTGCAAGCCCCTCTAGTGTAGGTGGTGGTGATTCAGATGCAGTTTTGCGTAGTGTGGCTCAGCAGGTTATGGATGAGATCGCGCGGAGCTCTAGAGAGCAGGGAGGCCCATCGACAGATGAGGGTTGTACCATCGAGATGTTTACCAAATGAATCCTTCAGCATTCTCGGTGGAGCCAACCTTGCAGTGGCTAAAAATTGGGTGTAAGCGATGGAGAAAATACTCATAGTGCTCCACTGTATGAACGAACAGAGGGTTTTCTATGCTGCCTAGAAATTGACAAGTGAGGCCAAGAGATGGTGGACGACTATGAGATTATTGGAGGAGTAGAGACGTGTACCAGTGGCTATGACCTGGTGCCGATTTAAAGAAATATTCCTTGATCTTTATTTTCTTGCCACTATCAGAGAAGCTAAGGTGGTAGAATTTCTAAAATTGACTCCGAAAAATCTCACGATTCAGCATTATGTAGCGAAGTTCATTGAGTTGTCAAGCTTTGCCTCTTACATCATCCTAGATGAGGTGAAAAAGGCAATAATGTTTGAGAGGGGCTTAAGGTAGGATATCGAGAAGCAGGTGGCAGTACTAAAAGTGCAGGAGTTCTCCGAATTGGTGGACAAGGCCACAATGGCAAAGGAGAGTAGCTAGAGGGATGTGGGGACTCCAAGTCATAGAAAGAGACCTATGCTTTTGGGTTTCCAAGTAGAGTTCAGCTGAGGTCTGGGAGGGGAGATAGATATGATAGAGCTCAGAGACAGGAGAGAGGAGATTGTGGGCATCAGGGTGAGCAGACATACCCTATTTGCCCCCTATGCAGTAGGAGACATACATAAGCATGTTGGTTGTGAAATAATGTTTGCTACTAATGCGGTAGACCCAGAAATTTAGTACGGGAGTTTCATTGGCCACCGAACAGTGCACCAGCCCCTAGAGAGATCTAGAGACATAATCAAGCACCTAGGGATGGCGGCCAGAAGAGGAATACATCTCCAGTGAGGGCTTATGCATTGACGCCAAGAGACAGTGAGACTGCCGGAGACGTCGTGACAGGTATTCTTACTACTTTACCATATAAAGTTGTTGTTTTGTTTAACAAAGGTGCCACTCATTCTTTTATGTCGTCGAGATATGCTAAATTATCTAGGGTTGAGGCATAGCTATTAGATGTTGAGTTGTCTATAGCCATGTCGATTGGATCAACAGTGAGGTGTAGGAGGGGACTTAAAAACTTTTCAATGGGTATTTAGGAGAGAGTATTACCAGTCGATCTTGTGGTATTAGACATGTAGGGGTTCGATGTGGTGTTGGGTATGGATTAGCTGACAGCTAATTACGTCAACATTGACTATCATCGAAAAGAAGTGATCTTCAGACCCCCAGGTAGCAAGAATTCAAATATATGGGTTCACATGTGCGTGCCTCATCGCAGTTAGTGTTAGCTATTTAGGTGAGGAAGCTGCTTCAGGGTGGTTACTAGGGGTATGTTGGTTATATAAAGGAAATGCCAAAGGAAGAATTGAAACAAGTTGATAGTCCAGTAGTCAGAGAATTTTCATATATTTTTTAAGAAGAATTACCTGGGTTACCACCAGATCGAGAGATAGAATTTGTTGTGGATTTACTACCAAGGTTAATACCAATATCTAAAGTGCCCTACAGAATGGCTCCAGCTGAATGGAAAGAATTGAAAGACTAGTTGCAAAAGTTGTTGGATAAAAGGTTTATTAGACCTAGCGTGTCACCCTGGGGAGCACCAATTTTGTTTGTGAAAAAGAAAGATGAGACTATGAGGATGTGTATTGATTATAGAGAAATAAATAAAATAACAGTCAAAAATAAATATCCTCTTCCCAGAATCAATGATTTATTTGATCAGCTCCAAGAGACCTAGGTGTAAAAACTCAAAAAATTAAAATGATTAAAATAATTAGGGAAAAATAATAAATAAAATTAATTAGTTAATTAAATTTATTAATCAATTAATTAGTTAAATATTATTAATTTGATGAACTAAATAAATAAATAAAGAGAAATATTTGGAAGAAAAAAAAAAGAAAAAAAAAATTGAAATAAGATATATATATATATATATATATATATATATATATATAAAGTAACTGAAGAAGAAGAACAAGAAGAAGAAGTTAATTTTTTTTAAGAACAGAAGGTTCACGCCTCCCTCTCTCTGCTCTCTTGCTGTGCGCGTTGCGCCTTTCTGTCTCCATCTCTTTCTCTCTCTCTCTCTCTCAGTTTCTTGACGGATTTGCGATGGATTGGGAAACGGAAGGTGCCATTAGATTCTTGGTTCCGCTACAGACATTTCTTTTGGAGTAGATTTGTCGTGGGAATGGCTTAGACACTGCTCTTGGGGAAAGGTAATTTTTCCCTATTTTTTCAATTTCTCTTTAAATATGCTGTTAAATCGACAATCAGGTACCACCACGTGGTCCTAGTCGCGATTTTCGTTATTTTGACGTAAGTAAACTTCTAATTGGGGTTTTCTAGGCCTCACTCCAAAGCGAGAGTGGGATTTGGAAAAATTGACAAATTGATTATATTTGCGAGTATAACTGTTAATTTGAAAATTATGACCCTAGAAAATATTAAAATAGTATTTTATTTAGGGTTAATTTAATGAAATTTGGAATTTAATTTCAGGATTTGGGTGAGCGCCGCAGGCATCTTTTCGAGGTCCCTATTGGCGTAATGTAAGAAATAAGGTAAAGGAAAAAATATATATTAAATCAAAATTTTTATAAATTTAATGAAAAATAAATTGTGTTATAAGTACATGTATATGTTTCGGTATGAGTTTAAAATGCCAACTGTTTAAATTATGTTTTTTCAAGTTTAGGGTTTTTTATTAGATATGTATATGTGAAAATGAACTGATGAAAGTGGAAAACATATTTTTAGGATAATTATGTAAGAAATGAAAGGTATATTTTCAGAATATAAATGTTAAATGTAGGTTGACTTATTTTATAAGAAATATATGTGTATGAATTTTACTGCTAAATTGTGTGGCATGAGTAAAATAGAATTTTGTATGGAATTATGTTATATATACGAGATGCAGGATATACAGAAAATAAAATAAGTATGAAAATGATATATGAAATATGTTGCATGTGAGTGTTAATACAATCATGGAAACAACCACAGTTGAAAAGATGTCGACCACGGCTGCAAGGATGCCGAAGATAACCAATCATGACTGAAAAGATGCCAACCACGGTTGAAAGAATACCGAAGCTAACCAACCACGACTGAAAAGATGTCAAGTATTTATGAATTAAAATAAAAATGAGTATGAAATGTAAATGAAATGGAAAATGAACGAAATGGAAATGAAATTTGTTGTGTGAACAATGTAAAATGGGAAAATGTCATATAAAGTGAGACGTTATGAAATGTCAAAGCTGAGAACATGAACAGATGTGTATGAATGAATAATGACAGAAAGAATAATGTATTATGGTATTAGAAGTATCTATGTATATAAAACACGTTACGTTTGGGCGAGGCGAGCTCTTCGCCTGAGAGCTTGCTGAAAAAGGCGAGTGCACTAGTGGCCTTAGATGTGGTAGTAGCTGCATAACGTACTAGGGCAGAGAGAACCTACTTGTATGGGTGGGTAGATTTTCCTATCCTTAGAGCCTTTGCCGGTAAGCTATTGTTTGAACTGTGTGAGTACGAGATCAATTTATCTTGAGGGCTTACTAAGTAAGGTGAGTGCCCTGGTATGCTTTAGATGTGACCTTTGGGTTACCTAGATATTAGTGCAGAGGGGTGCTACTTGTATGGGCGGGTAATCACCCTTATCCTTAGGTAATC
Organism: Malania oleifera; assembly: GCF_029873635.1. NCBI lineage: Eukaryota > Viridiplantae > Streptophyta > Magnoliopsida > Santalales > Ximeniaceae > Malania > Malania oleifera. Next base: position 54,277,517 of record NC_080418.1, read on the forward strand.
TCGTGGGTGAAATATCTTGCATGCGTTTGAATAGGATTAGAAAAAATGATTTCAGAAATTATGTCAACGATTTTCAAATGTTAAATATTATGTGTTGTATAATCTCATGTTGGCCACACACTATTTTAATATATTGTTTCTTCCTTTACTGAGATGTGTCTCACCCGAATATGAACAAATCTTTTTTAAGACCTCCACGAGATCGAGCTTAGAGAGCTCGAGCTGTTATAGCACCTTTGAGGAAAAGGGTATAATTTTGATGTTTTTGGGAATGTAAATATTTTATGTATTATGTTTAAGTCTTCTGAGTGATAGATGGTTATGAAACATACTGAAATTTGGGGATTATGTTTTGGAGATATGTATTTATGTGAATACAGGTGGATGTATGATGTATGTTAGAATGTAGATGGATGTAGAAAACTTTGGTGTTGTATTTGTTGAAAGATTTTAGTTATGTTTTCTGTTGCGTAAATGATATTAGAATGTGTATTATTAGGTAAATGAATTGATTAGTAGCACTTTGGGCCCACTTAGGGGGTCGGGGCGTTACACCAGGTCAACTCTAAGATTGATTTATAGTCGAGATATCATCAGGTAAAATTTAAGGCAGAGGACATCTCAATGATAGCTATCCGAATGAGGTATGGACACTATGAATTCTTGGTAATGTCGTTCGGTCTGACTAATGCACCTGCAGTGTTTATGGACCTAATGAATCTAGTGTTTCATCAGTACTTGGACCAATTTGTTGTGGTATTTATTGATGATATACTGGTATACTCGAAGAGTTTTGAGGAACACGAGGATCATCTGACCTTGGTTTTGCATGTATTAAAGGAAAAGAAGCTCTACACTAAATTCAAGAAATGTGAATTCTAGCCGAGGCAAGTCACTTTCCTTGGGCATGTGATCTCTAGAGATGACATATCAGTAGACTTGAGTAAGATAAAAGCAGTGATGAATTGGATGAGACTAGGGAACGTATAGGAGATCAGGGGTTTCCTAGGTTTGGCAGGGTACTATAGGCGTTTTGTGGATGACTTCTCCAGATTATGAAGTCCACTGACATGTCTCACAAGGAAAAATATGAGAATTGAATGGACCGATGAGTGTGAGTAGAGCTTCCAAGAATTGAAGTAGCGGTTGGTTACTGCACCAGTACAAATCATGATTTCTTATTTTTTTTCTTTTATTTTTCCAAGTTGAAGTTATTACATTCTCCCCTCCTTAAAAGAATTTCGTCCTCAAAATTCGTTAGTCACCCATTTCTCACAACTAAAAGCTAACTAACCACATTCATACATTTCAATCAATTCTAACATACAAATCATTGAATCACTTAAAATCAAGCAAGACTATCATTTATACTATAATAAATATATTACCTGTACCTTTAGCATTGTCCTCCTCAAGCTTACCAAGCATATAGATATGCATTAGGGCGCCGCCGCTGCGAGGTACTGGGTTGTTCCTTCTATTTTGATTAGGGTAGGTGCATTGGCTAGTGGAGCACGACAATAACAAGCTATGTGGCCAGGTTTGCTACAGTTTTAGCACACAGTACTCCCACCCCGGTATTCTCCCCGATGCCTCTAATTACATCTAGCACAAAGGGAGCGGGGTAAATTCTCCCGGTAATCCTGATTAACCCTATCCGACCTCTAACCCCCAGCATCTCGATCTCCCTTCCAGGAATCTTGTCGGATATCAATATATGAACTGGAAGATATGGATATCTTCTTTTGTTTCTCCTCTGCCTCACACTCATGTATACTGATCTTAACTGCCATGGCTCTGTCCACCAGCTCAGAGAAACTCTGAGTCATTAATGCCACCATTTGAACGCGTATCCCCGACCTCAATCCTTTCTCAAACATCCAAGATTTCAGTGGCTCGTCCGGAACCATGTGTGGAGCAATACATGATAACTCCACAAACTTAGCCACATATTATTGCACCGACATAGGCCCCTGAGTCAAATGTAGAAACATATTGATTTATTATGCTATTAGTTATAATCTTAAAAAAAAAAAAAATAAAGTAAAACATTAATTATTATTATCAATTATAAATATATAATAAGAAAATTTAATAATGATATAGTATATAAAAAAATATAATAATATTGTATATACATAGGCACATATATATTATAATGTAATATTATATATATATATATAATGTAATAAAATATATATATTATATAAATATAAAAAAAATATTAATACTATACTATATATAATATAATATTGCATAAATCTAAAAAATAATATTAATATTATGACATCAATAACTATAAATATATAATAATATACTATATATTATAGTATAAAATATGTTAAACATTATTATTAGTATTTAAGTCATATATAATGATATTATAATACATAAAAGTAATAGAATAATATTAAATTATAAAATACTATGATGTAATTGTGGTACGATTACTTATTTATTATATTATTATGTATGACTTGAAATAAGATAAAATTAATATTATTAACATCTTTAATATATATAAATAATAGTAAATTGTAATAATTATATAATAAGAAATAAAAATAAATAATTATTTGCAATAAAATATAATGCTATGGTTGGTTTTTTATTACATTATTATTTTATATTAAATAATAAATTATGTTATAGTTTTATAATATATGAGATTTTTATTTACATTTAATAAATTACATATTAAAATATAATAATAATAATAATCATAATAATAATAATAATAAATATGATAAAATATAACAAGCAAAGTATAATCAAGTGCATGATTATCAAAATGATTTTATTGTAAAAGATTATTTATTTTATAGCTTAATAAAATTATATTATATAACAATTAGACTTATAATAGTGCTATTTCATATTAAATTAATTGAATAAATTTTTTATACTATCTAAACTTATTTTCTATTCCTACGTATATAAATACCCAATATTATGATACATTTCATTTTCAATTCTATTTTTAATTTTAATAAATTTTAATTTTAAACACAACCTAATAAATTTGAACTTCAAAACCGGAGATATTTTTAAAATTTCAAGTTGGTCCCAACTTCTCAACTCCTTTTAAACTTGTAAAAGCAGCTCCTCATAATTCAGAACCCTTTGCCTCAACGGTTATCACTGGAGAGCAGCCACCCAGAGCGAGAGAGAGAGAAATTGAAGAGAGACCCATGATTCTCCAACCTCCCCAAGCACCAGCACGCAGCCAGAGTTGCCATGGGCGACTTCTCTGCTAGCAGCATCCACCTTTCCCGCCTCCACGACTGCCACGGCGACGCACTCATCCGCCATCGCATCGACTCGCCACAGTCAGTCTTGGACCCCTTGCTCTCTTCCATGGCCGGCCTCAGCTTCACGTGTCATCCCCTTCAAGATCCGCATGGCTGCAAGATCACCAAGAAAGGAACGCATACCGTCGAGGACTCAATTCCCTCGTAGCTACCGGTGTTGTTTTTGTCCCACATTGGTAGAATGCTTCCACATTAGTATAAAAGGTTGTTTTGAATTTTTTATATTTTTTGTCCCACATTGGAGAGAAGTGTTTTTTAGACTTGAGGCTGAAGTTATATAAAGAGCTCAACTCTTCATTTGTAAAACACACCTCAAAGTTGTACTTTGTCAAGAAGTAGTAGATTGATCATCGGCGCCCAAGGACGTAGGTAATTCTATACTGAACCTCATAAATTTCTTGTCTTGTTCTTTTTATTGCTTTATTATTAGTTTCTGCATTGCTTTAATTTTCTTATATATTCAATAGTAATAGTTTTAGTATTGGTGTTTGGCACAAGTGGGGTGCCCGGCACAACAATTGGTATCAGAGTTAGGTTGAATAGTGTCGATACGGAGGTGTTCCTCTATTAGGATCCTTGATTCCACGTTTGATGCCTAAGAAAGACCTTGTCTAAGTGAGTGCTCAGAGACCATTGCGGCTCAGTCACTCCCTAGAGGTCGGTCTGGTCAAAGTGGAATTTCATAGGATAAAACAGAGTAGACACAGTTGCTACGTACTATTCATCCTAGGCCTTTGCTTTGTTGGTTGCTATTGAATATATAGAAGATGGCAGAAACTAGTGCAGCAGTTGAAGAAACTCTGTCCACACAAACTCCAACCCCTTCGGCTTCGACATCATCATTGAAGACGATAGCTAATGCTCGATTTGAGGTGGAGAAATTTGATGGTACCAATAATTTTGGTATGTGGCAATGTGAGGTGATGGACATCTTGTATCAACAAGAACTATATATTGCTTTGGATGATAAACCGGTAGATATGGGTGATAGAGATTGGGAAAAGATCAATTGTCAAGCATGTGGTACGATTCATCTGTGTCTTGCCAAAAATAAGAAATATTGTGTTATGAGGGAGACATCTGCAAAGAAATTGTGGAAGACATTGGAAGATACATTTATGACCAAGAGTCTGGAAAATCGGCTCTATTTGAAAAAGAAATTGTTTCGTTTCCAGTTACAACTAGGTATTTCGATTAATGACCACATAAATGCTTTCAATAAAATTTTGGCCAATTTGTTAAATATAGATGAAAAGGTGAAAGATGAGGATAAAGCCATATTGTTACTGAATTCTCTTCCTGATGAGTATGAACATTTGACCGCCACTTTATTGTATGGGAAAGATAAAGTTACTTATGATGATGTTTGTACTACATTGATTAGTACTAAATGCAGAAAGAAGGATCAGAGGGTCCATAAGGAAACAGCAGAAGCACTAACAATAAGGGGACGTTCTCAGAGTCGTATGCCTGGAAAGAAGAGTAAATCTCATGGGAGGAGTAAATCTCGTGGGAGACCTGCTAAAGATGAATGTGCCTTTTGTCATGAGAGAGGGCATTGGAAGAAAGATTGCCCTAAATTACAGCAGAAGAATAAGGGCAAAGTACATTCTAATGCCAATATAGCCAATGATAATGGAAGTGAGTCAGATTTTTCTCTTGTTGGAACATCTTCGTCACATTATATTGGTGAGTGGATTTTGGATTCTAGTTGTTCCTATCACATGTGTCCCAATAGGGAATGGTTTTCTAATTTTGAAGAATTAGATGGTGGGGTTGTTTTTATGGGAAATGATAATACTTGTAAAACAACTGGAATAGGATCAATACAGTTGAAATGTCAAGATGAAACTATTAAGACCTTGACTGATGTTAGGTATGTTCCAAGCCTAAAGAAGAATCTGATTTCATTGGGTGCCTTGGAATCTAAAGGGTTCACTATCAATTTGAAAGATGGAACCTTAAAGATTAAATCAGGTGCGTTGCTGGTGATGAAAGGAATAAGGAAAAATAACTTATATTATTTATAAGGTAGTACAGTTATTGGCTTAGCAGCTATTGTTTATGAGAAAGATGGAGGTTCAGATACAACCAAGTTATGGCATATGCGATTAGCACATGCAGGAGAAAAATCTTTGCAACTATTAGCTAAGCGAGGTTTGTTAAAAGGTGCAAAGGTGTGCAAACTTGAATTTTGTGAGCATTGCATTCTGGAAAAACAAACTAGAGTGAAATTTGGCACAACAATCCACCAGATTGAAGGTATTTTAGACTACATCCATACAGATGTATGGGGGCCCACAAAAAGGGCTTCGTTGGGTGGTATGCATTATTTTGTCACTTTTGTTGATGATTTTTCTAGAAGAGTTTGGGTGTATTCTATGAAGCATAAAAATGAAATGTGTGATACTTTTCTTAAGTGGAAAAAATTATTTGAAACTCAAACTGGAAAAAAGATTAAACGGCTCAGATCAGATAATGGTGGTGAATACATGAGTGACCCGTTTATGAAGGTATGTCAGGATGAAGGTATTGCTTGACACTTCATAGTTCGAAATACACCACAACAGAATGGGGTGGCAGAGCGTATAAATCGGACTTTGTTGGAGAAAGTTCGATATATGTTGTCTAATGCTGGGTTAGACAAAAGGTTTTGGGTTAAGGCTGTTAAATATGCATGTCATCTCATCAATTGTCTACCATCATCTGCAATAGGAGGAAAAACACCTTATCAGGTATGGTCTGGAAAGCTTGCTAGTGATTATGATTCTTTACATGTATTTGGTACTATGGCTTATTATCATGTTAAAGAATCTAAGTTGGATCCAAGAACCAAGAAAGCAATATTTTTGGGGATAAGTGCAAGAGTCAAAGGATACCGTCTTTGGTGTCTAGAGATGAAAAAAAATGATTTTAAGTAGAGATGTAACTTTTGATGAACTTGCGATGATGAATAAAATAATACGCAAGGAGTCACGAGTTGAAGAAAAGACCAGTGGTACTCAACAACAGGTGGAGGTTGAGACAATTTTGGGAAACTCAGTGAGAAATGAGACTACATAAGGTAACTCTCCAGTTATGGTGGGGAATAGTGTAAAAGAAGAGGAGATTTCAATTCGAGAATCTTCACAGCAACAAGAATCAATTGTTTCTCAAAGGCCAACACGAGAAATTCGAAAACCTTCTCGATATACTGATATGGTGGCCTATGCACTTCCAGTTGTAGATGATAATCTTCCTTACACTTTCAAAGAAACAATGAGGAACTTTGAATCAGACAAGTGGAAAAAAGCAATGGATGAAGAAATGCAGTCTCTTCATCAAAATCAGACTTGGGAGCTAGCCCAACTGCCCAAGGGTAAGAAAGCAATTGGTTGTAAATGGGTTTATGTAGAGAAAGAAGGATTTCTAGATGCAAATAATGTTCGCTTCAAAGCTAGATTGGTAGCTAAGGGCTACGCACAGAAGGAAGGCATTGATTATAATGAGGTATTTTCTCCAGTTGTTAAACATTCTTCCATTAGAATTTTGTTGGCTTTGGTAGCACAATTTGATCTTGAACTAGTTCAACTCGATGTAAAAACTGCATTTTTACATGGTGATTTGGAAGAGGAAATCTATATGACTCCGTTAGATGGATTTTAGGTTGCTAGAAAAGAAAATTGGGTATGTAAATTGGGTAAATCCTTGTGTGGTTTAAAATAGTCTCCAAGACAGTGGTACAAACGATTTCATCAGTTTATGATGGGTTAGAAGTACATCAGAAATAAACATGATCATTGTGTTTATTTTCGCAGACTACAAAATGGATCTTTTATATATTTACTCTTGTATGTTGATGATATGTTGATAGCTTCAAAGAATAGGGAAGAAATCAACAAGTTGAAAAGTCAGTTAAATTAAGAGTTTGAGATGAAAGATCTTAGTGAAGCAAAGAAGATACTTGGCATGGAGATTCGCAGAGACAGAATGAGAGGAAGAGTTAGTTTGCCTCAAAAACAGTATTTGAAGAAGGTAGTACAGAGTTTTGGCATGTTTGAGCAGTCAAAACTAGTAAGCACTCCTTTTGCTCCTCATTTCAAACTTAGTGCTGTTTTATCTCCTAAATCAGATGAGGAACGTAAGTATACGTCACAGGTTCCATATGCAAGTGCTGTTGGTAGTCTAATGTATGCAATGGTTTGTACTAGACCTGATATTTCACAAGCTGTTAGTATGGTGAGTAGGTATATGCATGATCCGGGTAAAGGACATTGGCAAGCTGTGAAATGGATTTTGAGATATATTATGAATACGATTGATGTTGGTATAGTATTTGAAAAAAATAATACTATTGATCAACATGTTGTTGGATATGTGGATTCAGATTTTGTAAGTGATTTGGATAAACGTCGATCAACTACTGGATATATTTTTACATTTTCTAATGGTCCAGTGAGTTGGAGGTTTACCTTACATTCTATCATTGCTTTGTCTACAACAGAAGCAGAGTACATGGTAGCTTTAGAGGCTGTTAAGGAAGCTTTTTGGTTGTAGGGTTTACTTGAAAATTTGGGAGTTGTTCAGAAGCAGATGGTTGTATTCTGTGATAGCCAGAGTGCTATTCACTTGGCAAAGAACCAAGTCTACCATGCACGAACGAAGCACATCAACGTTTGATTTCATTTTATGCGGGATATTATTGATGGAGGCAAGATACTTCTTCAGAAGATTGCTACAACTGAAAATCCCGCAGATATGTTGACCAAGATTGTGACAACAATCAAGTTCAAACATTGTTTGGACTTGATCTATATCCTAGAAATTTGAATATTTTTGGAAGGCGCCGATGATGTGGAACTCCAAAAAATGTTGGTGACGGAAAAATTTGTTGAATTTATCGTCAAGGTGGAGATTTGTTGTTTTTGTCCCACATTGGTAGAATGCTTCCACATTAGTATAAAAGGTTGTTTTGAATTTTTTATATTATTTGTCCCTCATTGGAGAGAAGTGTTTTTTAAACTTATGGTTGAAGTTATATAAAGAGCTCAACTCATCATTTGTAAAACACGCCTCAAAGTTGTACTTTGTCAAGAAGTAGTGGATTGATCATCGGCACCCGAGGACGTAGGTAATTCTATACCGAACCTCGTAAATTTCTTGCCTTGTTTTTTTATTGCTTTATTATTAGTTTCTGCATTGCTTTAATTTTCTAATATATTCAATAGCAATAGTTGAAGTATTGGTGTTTGGCGCAATGTGGGGTCCACAAGCTGTTTGAGGGTCACAGGAACCCGAGCTAGAAGGTGCAACCATGCCAAAAGAGGTAACGTGCATCGGACGTAGGGATCCGAGCTAGCGTACTAGAGGGGGTAACGTGCATCGGATGTAGGAATCTGAACTAGCGTACCAGAGGGGGTAACGTGCATCAGATGTAGGAATCCGAGTTAGCGTACCAAGAGATGTGGGGCCCACAAAACATGTGGGGTCCACAAGCCATGTGGGATCCACAAGCCGTTTGAGGGTTATAGGAACTCGAGCTAGCAGGTGCAAGCATGCCAAAAAAGGTAACGTGCATTAGACGTAGGGATCTGAGCTAGCATACGAGAGGGGGTAACATGCATCGGATGTAGGAATCCGAGCTAGCGTACCAAGAGAGGTGGGGCCTAATGAAGATATGTAGGGCCCACAAGCCATGTGGGATCCATAAGCCGTTTGAGGGTTATAGGAACCCGAGCTAGCAGGTGCAAGCATGCCAAAAGAGGTAACGTACATCGGATGCAGGAATCCGAGCTAGCGTGCATCAGATGTAGGAATCCGAGTTAGCGTACTAGAGGGGGTAACGTGCATCGGATGTAGGAATTTGAGCTAGCATACCAGAGGGGGTAATGTGCATCAAATGTAGAAATTCGAACTAGTATACTAGGGGGGGTAATGCGCATCAGATGTAGGAATCCGAACTAGCGTACTAGAGGGGGTAACGTGCATCAGATGTAGGAATCCGAGCTAGCGTACCAAGAGAGGTGAGCCCCACAAAACATGTGGTGCCCAATGGAGATATGTGGGACCCATAAGCCATGTGTGGGGTCCACCAATAGTGTGGGACCTACAAGGATGTGTGGGGTCCACCAACAGTGTGGGAAGGTTTGCCGTGAGGTCTCCTTGGAAAGGCCTGGTTAAAATTAGGGTGTCTACAGCTGCCCCTCTTTATAGGTCTTGTTGCTTTGGGGTAACAGTAGGAACTCTCCTATGTGATCTATAGCAACAGGCCTATAAAGATAAAAAACACCTATTTTAGCCAGGTCATACAACCGACCACGTGTCATGTTCTGAGTAAGGTTATGTGCTGACTAGAAAATGGAAGATGGAGGGTGACCCGGATCAAAGACGTGGCATGATCTAGTCTGTCCTTGGAAAACATAGATCGAATGGTTGAGGAGGGGTGCCACGTCTCAGTGACTGAGTCACTGTTGTATGCGGGTGTGGATCGATGATGTGGCTCAATCCAGGCCATCCTTGGAAAACACAGATCGTGCGGTTGAGGAGGGGTACCACCTGTTAGTGATTGAGTAGCTGGTGTATGTGGATGTGGATCGATGACGTGGCTCAATCCAAGCCGTCCTTGGAAAACTCAGATCGTGCAGTTGAGGACAGGTGCCACGTGTCAGTGACTGAGTGGTTGGTGTATGCGGATGTGGATCGATGATGTCGCTCAATCCAGGCCATCCTTGTAAAACACAGATTGTGAGGTTGAGGAGGGGTACCACGTGTTAGTGACTGAGTGGCTGGTGTATGTGGATATGGATCGATGACGTGGCTCAATCCAAGCCGTCCTTGGAAAACTCAGATCGTGCGGTTGAGGACAGGTGCCACGTGTCAGTGACTGAGTGGTTGGTGTATGCGGATGTGGATCGATGATGTCGCTCAATCCAGGCCATCCTTGTAAAACACAGATTGTGAGGTTGAGGAGGGGTACCACGTGTCAGTGACTGAGTGGCTGGTGTATGTGGATGTGGATCGATGACGTGGCTCAATCCAAGCCGTCCTTGGAAAACTCAGATCGTGCAGTTGAGGACAGGTGCCACGTGTTAGTGACTGAGTGGCTGGTGTATGCGGGTGTGGATTGATGATGTGGCTCAATCCAGGCCATCCTTGGAAAACACAAATCGTGCGGTTGAGGAGGGGTACCACGTGTCAGTGACTGAGTGGCTGGTGTATGTGGATGTGGATCGATGACGTGGCTCAATTCAAGCCGTCCTTGGAAAACACAGATCGTGCAGTTGAGGAGGGGTGCCATGTGTCTGTGACTGAGTGGCTGGTGTATATGGATATGGATCGATGACGTGGCTCAATCCAAGCCGTCCTTGGAAAACATAGATCGTGTGGTTGAGGAGGGGTGCCACGTGTCAATGACTGAGGGGTTGGTCAAATGTGACCCGGATCAAGGCGTGGCACAATCCTGACCGTCCTTAGAAAACACAGATCGTGCGGTGATCAGGGTGGCCACGCAGACTTTTTGTGTGTGGGAAAAATTAGCCACGTGTTGGTGACCGAGTGGCTGGTCAAATGTGACCCGGATCAAGGCATGACACAATCCTGACCATCCTTGGAAAAAATAGATCGTGCGGTGATCACGGTGGCCACGCAGACTCTTTGATTGAACGGACAGCGGATTGCCACGCGGTTGAATTTTGTGGCTCCAGGGCTTTAGATTTTTAAACCTAATTTTTTTGTTCTGTTCATTTCCCTGCGTTTCATTCTCTCGAACGCCCTCTCTTCTCTCTTCTTTCACCTTCTCTGTTCTTCTCTTTCAATCTCTGTGCTCTGCTATTATTTGTTGCAAACCTGAAACCCTAGCCCCTCTGTAACTTCTTTCCCACTCTTGCCTACCTCCAAACTCTCTCTCTCTCTATACCATTCTTCAGAGACCTTAGATCTTGGCAAACTTAAGATCCCAAACATCTTTAGAGGTGATCCAGCTCTGATCGGCCACCTATTCTATCTTCACGGTCAGATCTAGAGAGATCTGTTGAAGCCCAGACAAATGATGATCACTGGGAGTGCCCCGATAGGGAAGATCCGCACAGATGCAAGGGGAGTTTGAAAGGAGATAGGCTCTTTCTTTCTTCCCTTTATATATATATTTTCAATGTTGTGTATGCTTAATTACTGGTTGTTATTTGTATGAAAATTTAGGGCTTGAGGTATTTAAGGTTTCTGGTTTAGAAGTTAGGGTTAGGGTTTCGAATGTTAAGGTTTCAGTTGGGGTGGTGAGGTCGAGGGTGAGTCAACTCGTCTTTGACTCGAGTGAGTTGAGTGAATTTGGGGAATCACGAGCGAGCCACATGGGCTCTATCACGTGTTTAGGTCACGTATGGTCTTTGGGACTGGCTTGAGTGAATTGAGCCTGGGTTTGCTTTAAAAAAAAATGGGCTTTGATTGAGTTTTAAAATAGGCCGGCCCAATTCAGAAAGAAATAGGGGCCCAAGTCATTTTTAAAATAAGTCGGCCCACTTTCCCTTTTAAAAAATGAAGCCCGTGTCTATTTAAATGGTTTGGTTTGGATTGAGTTTTAAAATCGGGTCAGACCAATTCAGAAAAAAACAGGGCCCGAGTCATTTTTAAAATAGGCTGACCCACTTTTTAAAAAATAAAGCCCGTGTCTATTAAAATGATTGGGCTTGGATTGAGTTTTAAAACTGGGTTGGCCCAATTCAGAAAGAAATAGAGCCTAGGTCATTTAAAACAGGCCAGCCCACTTTCCCTTTTTGAAAAATAAAGCCTGTGTCTATTTAAATGGTTGGGCTTGGATTGAGTTTTAAAACCGAGCCGAACCAATTCAGAAAGAAGCAAGGCCCAAGTCATTTTTAAAATAGGCCGACCCACTTTTTAAAAAATAAAGCCCGTGTCTATTAAAATGGTTGGGCTTGGATTGAGTTTTAAAACTGGGTCGGCCTAATTCAGAAAGAAACAGAGCCCAAGTCATTTAAAACAGGCCAGCCCACTTTCCCTTTTCAAAAATAAAGCCCGAGTTTGTTTAAATAGTTGGGCTTTGTACAAAACAAATCAGCTTTTTTAAAAACAGGCCCCAAGAATAAATACGCCCCCCTTTTTCTTTTTCTTCTTTTTTTTTCCTCAGGTTTAGATATTATGATTGCTCCACATCTCTCAAAATCTGTCTCAGGATTTTTTTCGCCGCCTTGTGAACATAATCCTCCACTAAGGGGACCACACAACTCCCACAGCTTACCTCGCTCACAATCTTTGGGGGCTTCTCAATGCACGTCGCGTCTCTCATCCTCCTGTTAGACACACACTTAGCATGGTAATCCTTTTTATTCTATTTAAGCGGACTTCCTCTCATACTTAAACACCACAGGCAAACTCCACGCGTGACTGTAACCTATCTTTGGTCATCCTCTGTTACGAGAAACCGCACCTTGACTATCTCCAATCTTTCAAAACTCTGAACTGTTTCTCATGGCAGGGGCCTCATCTTCTAAGCAGGTTCCTGATTTGAATGTGGCACCAGAGGTGCCATCCTGTTCTACTGTTCTCGGTTCCTTCCAGCTCTCTCCTCAGTTCCAAAAAGAAATGATGAGGAATGAGGCAGTACTGGCCACGATGTCCGATGTAGGCATAGTCAATCAGGCACTCTATCACAGTGCCCAGGAAATGTCTTCAACACATCATCGTGTCCATCGCTTGTAGAGACAGAACGAGACCGTGACCCTCCTTGGGAATGAAACCTACGCCTTACGGATGAAATACCAAGAGGAACAGCGGAAATCGAGAAACTTAAGGCAAGAAAATATGATGTTAAAACGGGAGATCGATGATTTAAGAAAAATGGTGGCAATTTACTCCGACAACCTTAGGCCTAGAATAGCTGAGTTAGAGAAAAGCTGGGAGGACATCCAGCGGGAGCAAAAATGGCTAAAAACCATGGCGCATGGAAAAGGTCAGACTTCTTGTTCTTCAGCCTGAAATGAAAATCCGTGTGTACGTGACGTGGAAAAGGTCAGACTTTTTTTTTTGGGTTTTGGGAGAGTTTTGGTTGTAATCTCCCAGGATCGTGACTGTAACCACGGTATTCCTCCTCCATAAGTGAGGACAATTAATAAAATTTGGGTGTTTTCTCTTTCCCCATTTTTTTTTCTTTTTTAATTTTTTTTAACACTGAGGACAATAGTATTGCTGGTACACTGAACCGGGTTATAATATCCTCTGAATGGCTTGTTATGGATGTAAAAATTTGGGCCATGGGGGTACAATGACCAAACCCCTACGATGGTTGGCTATAGATGCGATAGGATTAATCAAAAATTTATTCAACTAGGCAAATACGAATGAATGGTGCTCTACTACTATATGTATGCGTATTACTAAATTGCGATGCTTGAATGTAGGGGCATGTTGTTATATATACATGATGCCCGTTACATGATATGTCTATATACTGCTACCTATAATGGGAATGCCTTTTACTAAATGCATGAGGATGCATGAAGTGCATGCATGAAATGTATGAGGATGCATGACCTTTCTTCTCGATCCCAGATCTTGGCCACACTTTTAAGTTCTAGTCTGGCACGATGGTACCCGACTTCTCCTTAATGGAACTCAACAACTGCCCCGGTTTCATTCATAGACTATTAGTCTTTACTGCGTTTCGGATTCCAAAAGGGTCTCGAAATCTGTCCCAGTGCTTCTCTTGTCACGGCTCTGACCATTTTCAAATTTCTACAGGCACTCAAAATTTGCCCCAGTGTCTGACTATCAGTACTTTCCAGAAGATACTCAACATTTGCTATAGTGTCTAGCTGTCAGTACTTTCTTCACAATTCAAAAGATGCTCAATTTTCGCCCCAGTGTCTGACTGTCGGTACTTTCCATGATCTTCAAAGCTCAAGGATTTTTCAAGATCTGTCCCGGTAGTTTATCACTAACGCTTCTAGTGATTCCCAAAACTTAAAGGAGTACTACGAATCCGACCCAGTATTCCTTCATTACTGATGTTTGACATGTTTCAAGCTCCCCATTGGTGCTTGAACACCCTCCTGGTGTATTGGGTTCTTGATTTTTGACCTTAGTAAACGGGGAATTCCTAACAATGAGAATAATCATGCATTTATGTCATTAATGTGCTGAATTAAGATGTCAAGCTGTGCAAAATAGTTGTTCTGTTACATTCAAAATTTATTCAGGAAAAAGATAAGTTTTACAATAACATTCCCTATTCTTAAAGGTGTCAACATTAATTTGTGAAAACCAAAGTCTCTTGTTCTTGCGATAACTGTCCCAGCTTCAACTAGAAGAAGACTGGCCCTTTTGGTACTGTAAGGTTGAATAGTGCCTTTAGGTCCATTGTTTGCTCAAGGCTTATCTTGGTGCTTTGCTTCACGTTTCGATCTCTGGATGGTCTTTAAGACTTGGGACAAAAAGTAAGCTCGGGAATTTACTTTTTTAGAAGAATAAGGAAACCAAGGCTCAAAACCCATCCCTTGGCTACAAATCATGTCCTAGTTTAGGGTGAGACATTTTCGCAAGAGTTTGACTGAACTCGTCCTTTTGAATAAGCTTCCCACGTACCTTTTCAGGATCAGGTCATTACGTAGTTCAGACTCAATATTGAGTCTGACAAATCATTTCAGGCAACAACATATGCCAATCTAGTCAGGTCTTTTCATTTGGGTTGTAATGTAGGTTGTGGGTATTGGTTAAAGAAGAAAGGGTGCATGAGGCTCGAACTTATGAATTTTACCAAAGGGTGAATTGGCCAAAGATCACAAATGACGCATATCTATTGCCCTTCCTGTGCTTTGATTTTCCCCTTGTTCTTTTGTATGATTTTCCTTTTTTTTTTTTTTTTACGGGGAATCATGCCTCTATTTATTTATTTAGGTTTTGTTCGAGATCGGTCTTTCCAAAATTGCCCCAGTGTGGGGTGTGATCCTTTGGTGGGTTTAAACGAAAGATTAAACATTTTTAGGCACAATAGAGGGTATCAAGGGGTGTTTTCTTTCTCTAACTTTTAGGTAGCAGAAAAATGGTCTGCCGTCATTTTGGCACTGCATTATTGCCTCGCATGATTTGTCTAACCTTTGAAAATCCCAACCCGGTTTAAATTTTGGGAAATGACTTTTTCAAAGAAGATGGTTTCGATTTTAAAGCTCAAAAAGGTTCATCAAGTGATTAAAAACATTGGGTTCTTTAAGGAAACTGGTGGTCCAAAAATGGTCATCCGTCATTTAATCGAAACAATGAGCAAAGAGGGAACACATGAAATAACACTGTGATCCTTTCATTAATTTCTTTTGGAGATGTATACAACCATCAGACATAATATTTCTTTACAGCATCAGAGTTAATAGGGTGCAATAGGTCGGTTCTGTCCATATTTGCTAATAGTAGGGCGCCTCCTGAGAATGCCTTCTTTTCCACGTAAGGCCCTTCATAGTTTGGTGTTCACTTGCCACGAGGGTCTGTATGAATCGGTAAAATCTTTTTCAGTACTAGGTCCCCCTCCTGAAACTGTCGGGGCTGCACTTTTCGGTTAAACGCTCTCATCATCCTTCTTTGGTATAACTGTCTATGGGCCATGGCGGCCATCCTTTTCTACTCAATCAAGTTTAACTGGTCATACCGGGATTGTACCCACTCTGCCTCAGCTAACTCTACTTCTTTTAGAACTCTTAGAGATGGGATCTCAACTTCTACAGGGACTACTGCCTCCATTCCGTACACAAAGAGAAGGGAGTAGTGCCCGTGGAGGTTCTGGCCGTAGTCTTGTAAGCCATCAGGGCGAAGGGAAGCTTGTCATGACAATCTCTGTAAGTTTCTGTCATCTTCTCCAAAATGTTCTTAATGTTTTTGTTGGCCGCTTCCATCGCGCCATTCATTTGTGGTCTATAGCGCTGAATTGTGATGCTTGACCTTGAATTGATTGGATAGCTTCGTCATTACTGCGTTGTTCAGGTTCTTGGCTTTATCTGGGATTATTCTTTCAGGGATTCCGTACCGGCAGATCAACTCTCTTTTGACGAAACAACTTACCACATTCTGTGTGACACTGGAGTACGAGGCAGCTTCTACCTATTTTGTGAAATAATCGATTGCCACAAAGATAAAACGGTGTCTATTATTGGCCTTGGGCTTATTAGCCAGATCACATCCATGCCCCAGGCTGAAAAGGGCCAAGGTGCGGAGAGAACATGAAGTGGGGCTAGTGGGACTTGGTTCCGATCACTGTAAACTTGGCACTTATGGCACTTTCGGGCGTAGTCAATGCAATCTCTCTCCATGGTCATCCAATAATACCCGCTCCTAAGTATTTTTCGTGCCAATGAGTGGCCTCTAGCATGGGTACCACAGACTCCCTTGTGAACCTCACGCATGACTTGTCGGGCTTCCTGTGCCTCTACACACCGTAGGAGGGTCATGTCATGATTTCTTTTGTACAAAACTTCACGATCTAAGAAGAAACCCATGGCCAACCTTCTAATAGTCCTCCGATCATTACTGGATGCCCCTTCGGGATACTCATTTTTCTAGATGTTGGTTTTGATATCATATAACCACAGTTTTCCGTCGGCCTCCTCTATCACCGTGCAGTGGGCAGGTTCTGGTTGTACTCTGATCTGAATAGTTTCGATCTTCACCCATTCTTCTACCTTGAATAAAGCTGCCAGTGTGGCTAGTGCATCAGACATTACATTGTTTTCTCTTGGCGTGTGAGAGAAACTGATACTGTCAAACCCTTCTATCATCTTTTGAATGTACTCTTGATACGGTACCAACTTGGAATCGCGAGTTTCCCATTCTCTGGTTAGCTAGTGGATGACTAAGGCTGAGTCTCCTCTTACTATTAGTCGCTTGACACCCCGATCTAAAGCGGTCTGCAAACCCAATATACATGCCTCGTATTCGGCTATGTTGTTAGTACAAGGGAAGATGAGCTTAGCTACCACCGGATAATGTTTCCCATCTGGTGATATGAGCACCGTGCCTATCCCATATCCCCAAACATTGACTGCCCCATCGAACAACATCCTCCATTCTTCAAGGTCTTCTTCCCCTTAGGTTAGGGAGTCTATATCTTGGTCTGGGAATTTGAACACCATAGGTTGGTAATCCTCCACGGCTTTTTCAGCTAGGTATTCCGCAATGACACTACCTTTGATAGCTTTCTTGGTGACATAAGAAATATCATATTCTGTCAACAACATCTACCATTGTGCTACTCGTCCAGTTACTGCGAGCTTTTCAAATACGTACTTGATTGGGTCCATTTTGGAGATCAGCCAGGTGGAGTAATACAAGGTGTATTGCCTCAGCCTGCTGACCATCCATACCAAAACGCAACATGTTTTTTACATATTAGAGTACTTAGACTCATAATCTGTGAACTTCTTACTAAGGTAATAAATGACCCTTTCTTTCCTCCCGGTCTTATCATGCTGGCCCAATACGCAACCCATGGAGTTTTCTGAAATCGCCAGGTACAAGATTAAAGGCCTTCCGGGCACTGGTGGCACTAGTACTGGGGGATTCAAAAGGTACTCCTTTATTTTTTCAAAGGCCACTTGGCACTCTTCATTCCACTTTTCTAGGTTGTTCTTTCTCAGTAGTTTGAAGATGGGTTCGCAGGTGGCGGTTAATTGAGATATGAACCGAGTAATGTAGTTGAGCCTACCCAAGAAGCTTCGCACCTCCTTTTCAAACTTTGGGCTAGGCATCTCTCGAATGGCTTTGACCTTGTCAGGATCTACCTTAATCCCTTTCTCACTCACTATAAACCCTAATAGCTTCCCGGACGTAGCACCGAAGGTACATTTTTCGGGATTTAACTTCAATTGGCACTTCCGGAGCCTCTCAAACAATTTTTCCAAGTTTAACACATGGTCTTTCTCATTTTGCAACTTAACGATCATGTCGTTGACATAAACCTCAACCTCCTTGTGCATTAAGTCATGAAAAAGGGTTACCATAGCCCTTTGGTAAGTGGCTCCGACGTTTTTTAGTCCGAATGACATGACTTTATAGCAGAAAGTCCCCCATAATGTGATGAAAGTCGTTTTTTCCTTGTCCTCAGGTGCCATCTTGATCTGGTTGTATCCCGGAAATCCATCCATGAATGAAAATAAAGCATGCCCCGCGGTATTTTCCACCAACACATCAATGTGCGGGAAAGGGAAGTTGTCTTTAGGGCTTACTTTATTTAGATCCCGGTAGTCGACACAAACTCGTACTTTACCGTTTTTCTTGATTATGGGGACAACGTTGGACATCCATTCAAGGTACTGGGCTACCTCTAAGAATCCTGCCTCAAGTTGTTTCTATACCTCCTCCTTTATCTTAAGTAACATCTCCGGCCGCATTCTCCTCAGTTTCTGCTTTACTGGCTTTGAATTCGGGTGAAGTGGGATCTTGTGGGTTACTAAATCTATGTCTAAACTTGGCATGTTTTGGTACGACCAAGAAAACACGTCCTGGTATTCTCTTAGTAATTCAATCATTTTGTCCTTTTCTCCACCCTTTAGTAGTGCCCCGATTTTCACCTGCTTGGGTTCTTCCTCGGTTCCAAGATTAATCACGATGGTGGGATCGCTACTGGTTAAGGTTGGTTTTTCATTGGACTTTAACATTCTTTCCATTTCAGGGGACAAGTTTATTTCTTGATCTTCAACTTCGGTTTCATGGATTAGATTTTCAAAGTTAATGTCAATTACTTGGTGAGGGATTCTGGTGTTGTTATTTTCTTTATTCCTGCATAAAATTAACAAACAAATTTTGACAGTTGATTTCCAAAATGCACATAAATGACAAGGAATGCATGTTTTATTTTCATTAAGGAGCTTCCCCGATTTTTAAGTGGCCGGGGGAATACAAAAGAAAAACAGAACTAAACAAATCCTGAAAAAAAGATCATTACATGATGATATTTGGTAAATCAGAAGACCTCCAGTTCTGAAGCTGTACTTCTGGTTGGAGATGATGGATCCACTTTGTAGAAGTGTTAGAGGGGATTTCAGCATCCAAAGCCAAACGATCTAGGTTGACTTCTTGTTCCTTTCTAAGTTCTACCCCGACCATACCAATATGGTCTCCCTCATGACTGGGTAAAGGGTTTCCCTGAATGTCCGTCGGCTTGTCATCAAAGGCCAGCCACCCTGTATCCTTCAATGACTGAACTTTATATTTGAAAGCCCAGCACTGGTCAATGGAGTGGCCCGGAGAGTTTGCGTGGTATGCACAACGGGCATTGGGATCAAACCATCGTGGTGGGGGATCGGTGACAGGAATGGCTGGTATAGTCGTCACCATTCCTCTCTCACACAATTGAGGAAACAAGTTGGCATAGGGCATTGGGATTGGGTCAATCCTTCTAGCATTTCTCGGTGCATCCCTTTCTCGAACTTGATTGTTTGTTGGGGCTGGTCTTAGTCGGGGGGTTGCAAACTAGGGCCTCGGGCCCATATGTAGTGTTTGGTTTACTACTGGTTCCATGTAGAAATTTCCCCTAGGTTGTTGACTTCGGCGTCTCTGCCTTAGGCTCATGATAGACCCCTGTATCATTTGGGTCTCTTCTTCCTTTTTACCTTTGACCCACTTCTTACTTGGGCCGTTATCGGTAGTGCCAGTCTTTATCCGTCCAGATTTGGTGTCGGCTTCCACTCTGGCCCCTGCCACCACAATGTTCATGAAGTTATGAGGGGTGGACTCTACTAGGTGTGAACGGTAGGGATCTTTTAACGTCCCTACGAACATCGATATTGCCTCACGGTCGCCAATCGGAGGGTCCACTTGAGTGGCCGTGTCTCTCCAACGGTGTGCATACTCCCTAAAAGTTTCTTTTGGCTTTTTCTCCATTTCAGAAAGTGACATCCTGTCTGGAGCCATTTCCAAGATATGACGATATTGGGTTTCGAAGGCATCGGCCAAGTCACCCCAAGTACGGATATGGGCCTTATTCTGCTGGACATACCATCTAGCCGCTGTCCCGGTAAGACTGCTTTGAAAGCAATGCATCATCAACTTCTCATTATCGGTATAGGCGGCCATCGACTGACAATACATCCGGAGGTGGGTCTGAGGGCATGTGGTCTTGACAAACTTCTCAAAGTCTGGCATCTTAAACTTTGGAGGAAGGACTACATTAGGCACTAGGCAGTAATCTGAGGGTCTGGCGCAACTGGCGGTCCGAGTCCCCTCTATGGCCCGTAGCCGCTCTTCCAGCTTGTCATAACGGTATTCTGTCATGGTCCTGCTTGTCCCTACACCCTTAATTGTTGATGAGGGCATCCCCATTCCTGTCACTGCCAGGATAAAAGGTGGCGTGCCATGCGACTGTTTCTCCGAGGTGAATGTGGGCGGACCAGAAGATTGGCCATGAATTGGCGTAAAACCGGGCGGGTGGATAGGGTCATTTTCTTCTTTATGATCCTGATCTTGGATTGTCTTCCCTTTGTTTAGCAGTAGGTCCAATATCTTCTTCAGTTGATTGTTCAGCTCTTCCTGCCCCTGCTCGATCCCCAGAACACGGCTTTCCAACTGTTCTGCCATAGCTTTTGCTTTTCTGCGAGTGTTGTAAGGGTGTGTAGTAATGGGCTCAATGTTGGGATTCTAGATTTAACTTGGCCTGACAGGAAGTCAAAGAGTGATCACCGGCTCCTTGGAGAAGAACATGTATGCATGTATGCATGGAATGCAACCTAATTAATCATTTGGCCAAGGTTCCAGGAAAAACCTCAATGATCTCAAAGATGATCCATTTTCCCCTGGGTAGGGTACTTTAAGAGATAAAGTTTGACTTTTAAGTGAATCAGGATTTTTTCAAAACATTGGCCAAGTGATATGGATGTCTGACATGGGGGTAGGATGTACAAAACACAAGGCATTTCATATATACAACAGACATGGATTACAACATGTGGTGAAGGATGTGGCTTCTGTCCCGACCCCGAGGAAGGTATGTGCATAGGGTCCTCTAAGGCTCTACCCTAGGCTAGGGATTATGGATGACCATGTGTGGTTAAGCTCTATCCTTATAGACAAAAGGTTCCCAGATTGAAATTCCATCCCCCCTCACAGAGGTCCGGATAGAGCTCGCACTGAGCGGAGTGGTTCGCGGGTCCCCATAGGCCATGCCACATGGGAACTGGCACTATTACACTCCTTTCTAATCCTAGCTGGGAAAGCCCGGGTGTAAAGCTGTGAGAGTGTGTGAGTTTAACCATTTCTACCTACACCCCCTACCCCACATCCATCCATTATTCAAAACACATGCTTAATAAAATAGCAAGGGAAACAAAACATCATGCTTATCCAAGGTACTGCTAATCACATGCTTAGCAAAAACAAACAGAACCAAACACATGCATATTCACGAATCAAAGCAAGCAAGACATTCATAATTATTCATATGCAACCAAATTTGTACAAAAATGAAAGGGAGTAATCAAAAAGGTTTATTTAGATTTGAGATCGGGATAATTCCTAATTAATCACCGGCTCAACTCTCAATGGTCCCCAGCGGAGTCGCCAAGCTGTCGTGACGTCCCGGACCCAGCCCAGAGAACCAATCTCTGGTTAAAAATGGGTTCGGCTTGCGAACTGGGAAAAATGAATGTGTATTTTGAAAATGTGAATTTTCGTCAAAAATGATGTGTGGTGGAGTCACCACTAACCTTTTGAAGTGTGGTTAGAACACTTGATTGCTACCCCGTTAGAGGTAGAATCGGTCTGCGTCACCAGAGTCAGGCTCGGGAGTATGGTTACGCAAGGGGAAGGTATTAGCACCCCCTACATGCCCGTTCTTACGAACGGTACTAGATTAATAAAGAATTATCTCGAAATAAATGTAATAAGTCTTTAAAGATTACTCCCTTTCAAAAATCAAAAGAATGAAAATACTATATAGGTATTCCCTCAAAACTGGGGCAATCTAGTACTCCGAAGAGTCAATGTTCTTGTTTGCAATCATCAGGAAGGAAAATCGAAGATAGGATACAAAATACACTCCCAGGGTTTTGAAATCTATAGGTTTTTTTTTTTTTTTAGTATCAAAAATAATATTCCGGGAGGTTTTTGAAATTTGTTTGGGATTGAAATAAATTTTGTGCCTAAAAAGATATTTTTGTGATTTTTCCTAAGTGTGATTGATTTTTGTGATTTTTGTGATTTTTCCCGAACTTTTCAAATAACACAAATAAAATCAGTTAAAATCAAAATGTGAAAATATTTTTTGAATTTCTGAAAATTTTGTGATTTTTGTGAATTTTCTGGATATAATAATAGTACATAAGCGAAATGGAGAAAATCGGGGTGAACTAGTACGGGAATGGTGAACCGGTCAAACGTTGACCAGTTTGGGGGGAAAACCAGTTTAAGGTCTTGGTTGAGACCATTGATTTTTCGGGGTTTTCCAATGTTCTTCCGAATACAATCGAATTTTAGACAACAATCACGAAAATCATAGTTTTAAAGATATGACTTTAGAATGTATTTTTGAAAATTTTGAATGTAAGGAAACAAATCTAACCTTTGCCAAACATGTTGGAAACTTGAATTTTCTTCAAAAATTTTCAAATGTAAATAAGTTTCAAAGCCTTAAAAATTTTTGAATTTTCTTTGAGAAATTTTTTGAATTTTTGTGTCTTTTATGAAGTTTTTTTTTTTTATTTTTTTTTATGGGTTAAAAAGAGCTATTTAAAATAAAATAAAAAATGAAATAAAATCAAATAAACCGGCAGAGGCCGGTTCGAGAAAGGGGGCGGAGATGTAACATAGGAAGAGAAAGTTCATTGGTTTTACCTATCATCTTTTTCTCCTCCGGTCTTCCTTTCCTGTCTATGAATCTGCAAGGGTTAATCTACAACATCTTCCCGAGGGTTGTTCTTGAGCTCTGGCTCGAGGCACTACAGAGTACCTTCTTCGAACGAGGTGACTCGGCACCGGTAGGAAACGGGATCAGTCAACCGCTTGATCTTTTTTCGTTTTCCTCTACTCTAGTCTTCTTTTCCTGTTGGTGAGTCTACTAGGGCCACTCTACAGCGTCTTCCCGAGAGTTGTTCTTGAACTCTAACTCGAGGCACTACGGAGTGCCTTCTTCAAATAGGGTGACTCAGCACCGGTAGGAAACGAGATCAGTTGACCTCTTGATCTTCACTCAAAAAAAAAAAAAAACTAGCTTTACAAACTTATAATAGTAAACTTCAATATTTGAAATCTTCTCCTTACCACCACTAAGAACTTTCTCCCCTTTGTGCTTGGAATGAGAGGGCTATTTATAGACTTAGCTTGGGGCAAGCATAGGAAAGAAGACATAAAGGAGTGATGATGGGGGGAACCAAATATGGGGGAAAGAATGATGAAGGAAAATTAGCATGAGAAGAATGATAAAAGGAGATAACATGACATATGGTGAGTGATGATGGGGGGAACAAAGTATGGGATGAAGAATGATGAAGGGAATATAGTATAGGAAGAATAATAAAGGGAGGAAACATGACACGTGGTGAGTGATGATGGGGGGAACAAAGTATGGGATGAAGAATGATGAGGGGAATATAGTATGGGAATAATAATAAAAGAAAATAACATGACATGTGGTGAGTGATGATGGGGGGAACAAAGTATGGGATGAAAAATGATGAAGGGAATATAGTATGGAAAGAATGATAAGGGAGGAAACATGACATGTGGTGAGTGATGATGGGGGGAACAAAGTATTTGATGAAGAATGATGAGGGGAATATAGTATGAGAAGAATGATAAAGGGAGGAAACATGACATGTGGTGAGTGATGATGGGGGGACAAAGTATGTGATGAAAAATGATGAAGGGAAAATAGTATGGGAAGAATGATAAAGGGAGGAAACATGACATGTGGTGAGTGATGATGGGGGGAACAAAGCATGCTTGCATTTGACAAATTAATAATAATAATAATAATAATAATAATAATAATAATAATAATAATAATAATAATAATATGAGGGTCTTAGAAGCTGTGCGGAGCCCATCAGAGATGTGTGGGGCCCACGCGTAATGTAGGGTCCACAAGCCATTTGAGGGTCACAGGAACCCGAGTTAGCAGGTGCAAGCATGCCAAAAGAGGTAACGTGCATCAGACGTAGGGATCCGAGGTAGCATACCAGAGGGGGTAACGTGCATCGGATGTAGGAATCCGAGCTAGTGTACCAAGAGAGGTGGGTCCCACAAAACATGTGGGGCCCAATGGAGATATGTGGGGCTCACAAGCCATGTGGGATCCACAAGCTGTTTAAGGGTTATAGGAGCCCGAGCTAGCAGGTGCAAGCATGCCAAAAGAGGTAACGTGCATCGGACATAGGGATCCGAGCTAGCGTACCAAAGGGGGTAACGTGCATCGAATGTAGGAATCCGAGCTAGCGTACGAGAGGGGGTAACGTGCATTGGATGTAGGAATCCGAGCTAGCGTACCAAAAGAGGTGGGGCCCACAAAACATGTGGGGCCCAATGGAGATATGTGGGGCCCATAAGCCATGTGGGGTCCACAAGCCGTTTGAGGGTTATAGGAACTCGAGCTAGCAGGTGCAAGCATGCCAAAAGAGGTAACGTGCATCGGACGTAGGGATCCGAGCTAGCGTACCAAAGGGGGTAACATGCATCGGATGTAGGAATTTGAGCTAGCGTACTAGAGGGGGTAACGTGCATCGGATGTAGGAATCCAAGCTAGCGTACCAGAGGGGGTAACATGCATCAGATGTAGGAATCCGAGCTAGCGTACCAAGAGAGGTGGGGCTCACAAAACATGTGGGGCCTAATGGAGATATGTGGGGCCCACAAGCCGTATGGGATTCACAAGCCGTTTGAGGGTTACAGGAACCCAAGCTAGTAGGTGCAAGCATGCCAAAAGAGGTAACGTGCATCGGATGTAGGAATCCGAGCTAACGTGCATCGGATGTAGGAATCTAAGCTAGCGTACCAAAGGGGGTAACGTGCATCAGATGTAGGAATCCAAGCTAGCGTACCAGAGGGGGTAACGTGCATCAGATGTAGGAATCCGAGCTAGCGTACTAGAGGGGGTAAAGTGCATCAGATGTAGGAATCTGAGCTAACATACCAGAGGGGGTAACGTGCATCGGATGTAGGAATCCGAGCAAGCGTACCAAGAGAGGTGGGGCCCAAAAAACATGTGGGGCCCAATGGAGATATGTGGGGCCCACAAGCCAAGTGTGGGGTCCACCAACAGCGTGGGACCTACAAGGATGTGTGGGGTCCACCAACAGTGTGGGAAGGTTTGCCGTGAGGTCTCCTTGGAAAGGCATGGTTAAAATTGAGGTGTCTACATTCATTTAAGGAGGTGTTTTTCAAATTTCTTCCTTTCGTTATGGCAGTGACTTTTGGTTCCCATATAAATGGTTACCTTTTAAGAATTTTTCTTATCATCTCATAAATAGATAGGTTTTTTCCTAAGGCATTTAGGGAACTTATTATGTGAGTGAACCTCGTGTGCATACTAGTTATAGATTCATTCTGTTTCATCCTAAAAGCTTCATATTCGCTTGTAAGCATATCAATCCTTTATCCCTAACATCTATAGTGTCTTCGTAGGTTACTTCTAGCTAGTTCTATATTTCCTTGGTCGATTTGCAAGTTAATACTTTATTAAATTCATTCATATCAAGGGCACAATACAATGCATTCATAGTACTAGAGTTTATTTGCAACATTTTATGATATATTTTAGTCATGTCCTTCTTTTCCTTAGGGATTTGTTTTCCATCTACTAATTTGGTAGGAATTTGATCACCATCCGTGACAACCTCCCAAGCTTTCCAATCCATGGTTTGAAGGCAAATTCTCACACGTTGTTTCCAAAAAGTATAGTTCAAACCACAAAAGATAGGAGGCCTAGTTAAGGATTGTCCCTCTCCAAAAAGAGTTGCGCCTATGTCAGCCATTAAGATCTTTTTATAGCTACTAATTAAGATTTGCTATAACCCCTCTCTGATACCAATTGAAAACAAAGGTGTAGTCCTAAGAGGGGGGTGAATTGGGTTTTAAAATTTTCTTTTAATTCTTTTAATGAAAACTTAACCTTTTGTTGATAATGCACAACAACTTGATTCCTTTTATTCAATCCACAACCACACAAACATTCAATCAAACAAATTAACCAAGCCAATCAATCATAAAACATTCAATCAAGATATACTTTGCAACTTAATGGAAATTTTCAGCTTTTTCAACTTGTGTGCAGCCTTGTTTATTTAAATTTGAATCAAGCCTTGTATATTTGAAATTTGTCTCTCAATTTGATATCCAATACAGCATACAATCACTCTTTCCAAATACTTAGACCTTAAATAAACTTTAAGTTAAAGAGTCTTGGGGTGTTGAATCAATCAACGTACTACTTTACAGTTTCTGCAAAAGATTGATTAACTAACGTACTGCCTTTCGATTTCTGCAATCCCAAAAACAAATTAATCCTAAGTTTATTTAATATCTAATCCAGGTAGTGTATATGATTTAGATATTTAAAATATCCACGTAGTTTTATATGTGCTAAAAATAAAGAGAGTAAGAATGTGAGAGTGAGATCAGGATTTTTACGAAGTTCGGCTTATACCCAGCCTACGTCCTCGCATTTGGAAAACCACCAAAGGATTCACCAAACCAGTTCTTTTCCGGGCGGAACAACACTGTTACACACTCTTTCAGTAGGCTAGAGCCCGCCTCTCCAAGTGATATCCCCTCAGTCAGTCACTCCTTCAATTAGGCTAGAGCTTGCCTCTCTAAGAGATACCCTATGCTTAGCCAATGATTCAAACACCTTGGAACATCTAAGAACTACTAGAAAACAAAAGATACAAGCTACGTACAATAGTACTCTCAAAACAGAGTAGATTAGTACACTTTCAGTACAATATACTTCAAAATAAATAACAATATGGAATTTTAACTTGAAGCTCACAGGAGTATATCACTGATTAATTCTTTCAATGATTGAAAGATTTAGAATTTGATTGCTCAATTTCAATGGAAGAAGATCAGTAAAAACTCAGTTAGAAATTCGTGCACAATATGTGAGCTTGAGAGCCTTTGAATGATGAGAACAGTTAAGTGAGTATTGAGTGCTGAATTTTATTCTTGGTAATTAATTCAATGATCTTGAGGCTGATTTATAGACTTGAAAAGGTACATAACTTGATCCCTTAATGACTTGGAGTATTCCCTAAGTTTTCACAAAGTTTGAGCTCCAAGCAATCTCATTTAAAAAATTTGTCCATTATAAAAATTTAAAATCTACCGCATGGCAATAGATTGTCATTTTTAGTCAGTTGCCTGCCCAATTATTTTAAAGGGGCAGTAGGGTGGCAGTTTCCTGATGGAGCACTTGCAGTCTATTGGTGGGGCACATTCAGTCTACTGGTGGAACACAGTCAGGCTGCTGTCAAGCTAATGTCAGCTTCAAGTACTCGTAGGTTTTTTTTATCATAACTTTTACTATGTAACTCCAAATTTGATGATCTTGGCGTCAAAAGTAAGCTAAGAGAAACTCCTACAAATTTCATGTTGAAAACGTTTTAAAATAAGGAGTTTTGTATAGAGAAAAATACACCTCAATGTAGATGTAGAAAAATTAACAGCATTTGGAAAATCCTTTTTTTGGTGCTTTTCATTCAAAAAATGATTCTAACTTTTTTGAAATAATTTTTGACCTTATAAAAATATTTTCCAAGTATGGTAAAAGGTATCTAGGTCCAATAAATTAACTTAAGAGTTTCATGCATCCATATTGAAATTATTTGAAGTACTTACATAAAATTTTCTATAGACTCTTTCAAATTTTCAATTCTTGAATTTCTTGAGGTCTTTATACTTGCTTCATTTTTGTTTGAGCTTTCATCAAGTTTTTTTTAATCCTCATGCTCTCATGATCTTCTGGTTTTATCTTTGAATCCATTTTTGAATTGATGCTTTAAGCTTCATATTGGTCATCTTTCTTTGAAATATAAGCTTTCATGAATCCTTCTGAACACTTGACCTTGCATTCATCACTGAATCTTGAAATGACATCACTTAACCAAATATATTAAGTTTCACTTGTTTGTTAATATCAAAACAGGATGTTAAGCCTTGTAAGAACAGCAATCTCCCCCTTTTTGATGATGACAAATAAGAAGCAAAAATTTGAGTGATCCTTAAAAATACTCCCCCTTTCAATAAGCACAATCATAACAATATTTCCAAGATCAATATCAATGTCAAAAACTCTTTTACAATTATGCTCATCACTTTATTCAAGTTCAAGTTTATCATTCAATATCAAATACTTCTCCCCCTTTTGATATATATATTATGTTCACGCTAAATTTTTGCTTAAAACTTCTCCCTCTTTTGACATCAATCAAAAAGAGTAAAGAAAAAAAATGATTAAGTTCAAATAAAATCACATTTTTAGCATATCATCAAACATGCATATCAAACATATGTACACACTCAATTTATTATTTTTCAATATAGCATGTGTAGTGTGTTTTAATAGTCATGTATATGAGTTGTAACATCTTTACTAATAGCTTTTTCCCCCTTTGACATTATTCAAAATACCAATTTAAAATATAATTCATGATATCAATTTAAAATTTTATTGACTCATGAAAAATAGGGGAATGATCACAATTTAAGCAATAAGTCATAACACTCTCCTTGAATTCAATACATTCAGTTTTGTTACCAATTATGCTTTTTATCATCCTATGTTTCAAAACATTGATCATGTATCAAATATCAATATCATGCCAATATCGTCAATGTCATACCATGCTCATAGATATAATCATACTTGTCATGCTTAAAAACAAATTGAACTTTTAGGTTGTGATACCAAGTGAGCTTTTAAATTTTGATATCAATAAATATATTCATGGATACCAAAGTACTTTATAGATACCAAAGCCATTATCACATCATGCATGGCTCATGGATACCAATATAACTATTATATCTTTCATAGCTCATAAATATCAATATAAAGAACAGTAAGTTTATCCATGTGATTCATCAATAGTATGAATGGTCAAGAACTAATCTCATATCAAAATTCATGCTTATGCTCAATAATCTTATGCTCGAATTTTCAACATAGTGAGTCATAAATTATCAATATAAGTCAAGTTAATTCAAGTCATACACATGTAGCATATAGCATATCAGCACATCACATAAGCAAGGAGCATATCATTATCATTTGCTTTGTACTACAATTTCGCTCAAGTTATTTCTTATTCTCAAACATCTTTTCTTTTAAAAAAAAACTTATGTAGTAAGCTTAGATTTTCTTTTGATTTTAAAACTTTCTTATTTAAGCTTGTATGACTCATCCTTTGATTTTGGCCAACAATGTTATTTGTGTTTTTATGTGTTTCAATAAACACTTTGAGATTTGGTGTTTCTTTTACTCTCCATATTTGTTTAGTCTTCACACCCTTTCTTTTAAAATGGACATTCAAACTTTATACGTCCATTTTTCTTACATTAATAGCATATTGTGTTAGTGCAGACATTAGAAGATGTGCTAGCATAATCTTTGAATGCTTTTGAAAAATATCCCATGTAAAGAATTTTTTTCCTTCTATTTTCAATTCCATTAAAACCAATGCCTTCTTTGTTCAACGACATTCTTTGTGAGCCTATCATTTTGTCCAAATTTCTCTTTCCTTTTGTGAAGTTGTAAATGATCTTTTCTTTATCTTTAATTTGATTTTTGAGATCATTTATCTCAATATCTTTCTTGCCATCAACATTTTCTTGAGATTTCTCTAATTCTTGAGACATTTTTTCTGATCTTATCCTCTAATTCAAATATATATATATATATATATATATATATATATATATATATATATATATCTTTCTCATATTCCATAGAGGATAGGGATTGAAGGTCTTCTATTTCATTCATCATCTTTTCATTCTTGCTTTTGAATTTCTTGATTTTCAATTCTCTTTCATTTTCAACAAGATTTTTAGATTCTAATTCCTTTGTTATAGCTTCATTCTTATTTTCTATTTTCTTGATTTTTGAATCTTTTTCTCTTTCAGCAATTTTAAAGGATTCTCGCTCTTTCATTATTATTTCATTTTTATTTTCCAATGAAGTATATCGTTTAATTACATTAACTTACATCTTATGCACCTTGAATAAATCATTTTGAAGTTCTTCATAAGATGGTCATTGATTTCATCACTACTATAATCATTAACCGATTCGGATGAGGAGCCTCCCTCATCGTCCCAAGCCACGAGGCAAGTATAAGCAACCTCTTAGTCACTTTATTCATATTTCAAACTACTTGTGCTCAAATTATCTCAAGTAGTGGTTTTCATGGCCTTTTTTTTTTCTTCTTAGAATCTTTCTTCAATAGTGGACATTCCAATTTTATATGTCCAATTTTGTTGCAATTATAACATGTAAGAGTTTTATTTTTTGATTTCTTTTTGCTAATTTCTTCTTCTTCTTCTTCTTCTTCTTCTTCATCTGATTCAGATTTGGATTTTATTTTGAATTTATTTTTCCTTCTTAGTATTCTTGCTAGCTTTTTGGATAGGTAGGCTAGTTCATCTTCATCCATCACTTCTTCACTACTAGAGTTTTCTTTTGAAGTTTTGAAGGCCATAGATTCTTGGGTTTTAGTTTTTCCATTTCTTTCATTCATTGTCATTTCATATGTAAGGAGATAACCTATAAGTTCATCTAAGGAGGTGTTTTTCAAATTTCTTCCTTCCGTTATGGCAGTGACTTTTGGTTCCCATATAGATTGCAACCCTCTAAGAATTTTTCTTATCATCTCATAAGTAGAGTAGATTTTTCCTAAGGCATTTAGGGAATTTATTATGTGAGTAAACCTAATGTACATATTAGTTATGGATTCATCCGAGTTCATCCTAAAAGCTTCATATTCACTTGTAAGCATATCAATCCTATTATCAATAACATCTATAGTGCCTTCGTAGGGTACTTCTAGCTTGTTCCTTATTTCCTTGGCCGATTTGCAAGTCATTACTCTATTAAATTCATTCATATCAAGAGCACAATACAATGCATTCATAGCACTAGAGTTTATTTGCAACATTTTATGATCTCTTTCAGTCATGTCTCTATTTTCCTTAGGGATTTGTTTTCCATCTACTAATTTGGTAGGAATTTGATCACCATCCGTGACAACCTCCCAAACTTTCCAATCCATAGTTTGAAGGTAAATTCTCATACACATTTTCCAAAAAGTATCGTTCAAACCACAAAAGATAGGAGGCCTAGTTGAGGATTGTACCTCTCCAAAGGGAGCTACGCCTATGTGTGCCATTAAGATCTTTTTATAACTATTAATTAAGATTTTTTATAACATCTCTCTAATACCAATTGAAAACAAAGGTGTAGTCGCAAGAGGGGGGGTGAATTGGGTTTTAAAATTTTGTTTTAATTCCTTTAATGAAAACTTAACCTTTTGTTGATAATGTACAACAACTTAATTCTTTTTATTCATTCCACAACCACACAAACATTCAATCAAACAAATTAACCAAGCCAATCAATGATAAAACATTCAATCAAGATAAACTTTACAACTTAATGGAAATTCTCAGCTTTTTCAACTTGTTTGCAGCCCTATTTATATAAATTTGAATCAAGCCCTACATATATGAAATTTTTCTCTCAATTTGATATCCAATACAACATCCAATCAAGCTTTCCAAATACTTAGACCTTAAATAAACTTTAAGTTAAAGAGTCTTGGTGTGTTGAATCAATCAACGTATTACTTTACAATTTTTGCAAAAGATTGATCAACTAACGTACTTCCTTTCAGTTTCCACAATCCCCAAAACAAATTAATCTTAAGTTTATTTAATATCTAATCCACATAGTGTATATGATTTAGATATTTAAAACATCCACGTAGTTTTATATGTGCTGAAAATAAAGAAAATAAGGGAAAGAGAGAGTGAGACCAGAATAATTACGAGGTTTGGCTTATACCCAGCCTACGTCCTCGCCTTTGGCAAACCACCAAAGGATTCACCAAACCAGTTCCTTTTCTGGATGGAACAACACCGTCACACACTCCTTCAGTAGGCTAGAGCCCACCTCTCTAAGCGATACCCCACACTTATCCAACGATCCAAACACCTTGGAACGTCCAAGAACTATAAGAAAACACAAGATACAAGCTGCGTATAATAGTACTCTCAAAACAGAGTAGATTAGTACACTTTCAGCACAATATACTTCAAAATAAATAACAATATGAAATTTTAACTTGGAGCTCAAGGGTGTATATCACCGATTAATTCTTTCAATGATTGAAAGATTTAGAATTTGATTGCTCAATTCCGGTGGAAGAAGATAAGAAAAACCTCAGTTAGAAATTCATGCATAATATGTGAGCTTGAAAGCCTTTGAATGATGAGAATAGTTGAGTGAGTATTGAGTTCTGAATTTTATTGTTGGTAATTAATTCAATGATCTTTAGGCGACTTCCACCCTATTCCCCATGTTTTCACAAAGTTTGAGTCCCAAGCAAACTCATTTAAAAAATTTGTCCGTTATAAAAATTTAAAATCTTCCACGCGGCAGTAGACTAGCACTTTTGGTCAATCACCTGCCCAGTTATTTTAAAGGGGCAATAGGGTGGCAGTTGCCTAGTGGAGCACTGACAATCTACTGGTGGGACACAATCAGTCTACCGGTGGAACACAGTTAGGCTGCTATCAGTTTCGAGTACCCTTAGGTTTGTTTGTCATGACATTTTCTATGTAAGTCCAAATTTGACAAGTTTTGTGTCAAAAGAAAGCTAAAAGAAAATCCTAAAACTTTCACGTTGAACACACTCTAAAATTAGGATTTTTTTAAAGATAAAAATGCACCTCAATGCGGATGTAGAAAAATTGACAGCATTTGGAAAATCCTCTTTTTGGTGCTTTTCATTCCAAAAATGATTCTAACCTTTTTGAAATAATTTTTGACCTTATAAAAATATTTTTCAAGTATGTTAAAAGGTATCTAGGTCCAAGAAATTAGTCTAAGAGTTTCATGCATTCATATTGAAATTATTTGAAGTACTTAAATGAAAATTTCTATAGACTCTTTCAAATTTTCAATTCTTGAATTCCTTAAGGTCTTTATACTTGCTTCATTTTTCTTTGAGCTTTCATCAAGTTTTTTTTAATCCTCATGCTTTCATGATCTTCTAGTTTTATCTTTGAATCCATTTTTGAATTGATGCTTTAAGCTTCATATTGGCCATCCTTCTTTGAAATATAAGCTTTTATGAATCCTTTTGAACACTTGACCTTGCATTCATCATTGAATCCTAAAATGACATCACTTAACCAAATATGTTCAGTTCCACTTGTCTGGTAGCATCAAAACAGGATGTTAAGCTATGTAAGACCAACACCAAGAAATACTGCATTTTGTCCCAAGTCTTTAACTTCAAACTCGATAGCTAAAACTTTCTTTAATCTTCCCATCTCTACTGTATCATCCCCAGTTTGGATTATATCATCAACATATACTATTATAATTGTTCTCTTATCACTTTCAGACTGTTAGAGGAACATAGTGTGATCTGATTGCCCTTGTCGATATCCTTGGTTCTTTATTACTTTTGCAAATCTGTCAAACCATACAAGGCCTTCTTGAGTTTACATGCTCTGTTTTCTTCACCTTTCTTACTAAAACCTGGTGGTATCATCATGTAGACTTCTTCTTCTAACTCACCATTTAGAAATGCATTCTTAATGTCAAGTTGTTGCAGTGACCAATTTAAGTTGGCTACCAAGGACAAGAGGACCCGAACTAAATTCAAGTTTGCCATTGGTGCAAATGTCTCCATGTAGTCAATGTCATAAGTCTATGTAAATCCTTTTGCAACGAGTATGACTTTATATCGTTCAACTGTCCCATGAGCTTTATTTTTCACTGTGAAGACCCATTTACAACCAACTGGTTTCTTCCCTCTCAGCAAATTCATAACGTCCAAAGTTCCATTTTTCTCCAAGGCCTACATTTCCTCCATGATAGCCTCCCTCCATTCAGGTTTTTCCAGGGCTTACTGAATATTCTTTGCAATTTTCATCCTGTCAAGGATAGAGGTAAAAAAATGATATCTTGCAGACAAGTTTTTATAAGACGTGTATTTCAACCAAGGATATTGAGTACATGACCTGGTTTGTTTTCTAACTGTAATTGGTAAATTGATGTCACTAGGTACAAGCTTATCATAAGAGAGCTCATGACCATCTATTACTTGATCGGGATTGGGCATGGACTCATGATTGCTCAGAGCTATCACTGGTTCGAACGCTCTTAGTGCCTCAGGTATGAGATTCTCCCTTTTTTTTGTGTTTGGATTTCTTGAGTAAACAAGTATTTCTGTGTTGTTTTGCTTTTCTGCATCTCCCCCTGAGGTTAAGTGATCTTGTGTGCATGGCAAGTGAGGAAATGATGCAATGTAAACTTAATAAATGATGCAATGGTAGACTCAATGTATGGCACATATTCATCAATAGAGAAATCAAAGAACCGATCTTCACTCCATTTCTCCCCCTCAAGAGAGGGTTTTGGGAAGTAAGGAGTGGTTTCAAAGAACGTGACATCAAGGCTAACAAACAACTTTTTCATGATAGGATCATAACATTTGTAGCCTTGTTGAGTAAGAGAGTAACCAACAAAAATGCACTTAATGGCATGAGGTTCCAATTTATCCCGATTATGAGCATGAACATGAACAAATGCAGTACATATAAATATTTTCAGAGAGAGATTGGAGTGGAGCCGAGTGTTGGGAAACCACTCTTGAATTTTTAGAGAGGAGTTGCAAAAGAAAGAACTCGATTAGGCATTTGATTAATGAGATATGTAGCTGTTAAAATGGCATCGCCCTAAAAATATTATTTCATATTTGTAGTGAACATCAATGCCCGAGCTACTTCATGAATATGGCTATTTTCACATTTAGCAACCCCATTTTGTTGAAGGGTATCCACACAAGAATTTTTGATGAACAATTCCATTTTCTTGAAGATAATCTACCAAGATATCATTGAAATATTCTGTACCATTATCAGTACATAGAATTTGAATGTGAGTTTGGAATTGTGTTTGAATCATGGAGTGGAAATTGGCGAAAATGGAACTAACTTCAGTTTTATCTTTCAACCAGCATACCTAATAAATAAGAGTATGATCATCAATAAAGTAACAAACCATCTCATGTGAGTGCGATTAAAAGATCGGGAGGGCCCTCATAAATCACTGTGAATCATAGTAAAGGATTTGGATGGTTTGTATGTGGATTTAAGAAAGGAATTATGCTGATGTTTTGCAAGTTCACAAATCTCACACTGAAATTCATAAGACGTTTCATTTGAAAAAATTGAAGGAAATAAACGTCTTAGATATTGAAAATTTGATGCCATAACAAAATTTCACTATCACTAGAAACAAATGCAAAATCACAAATAGCAGTTTTACATTGTTCACTCACATTAACCTCTTCAAAGTAATAAAGTCCTTCATACTCCTTAGAACTGCCAATCGTCTTCCCCGATGATACATCCTGAAAAACACAATGAGAGGGAAAAAATTTAGCAAAACAATTGGAGTTTTTAGTTAACTAGCTAATGGATAGTAAGTTGCATGATAAATAAGGAATATGAAGAATGGACTCTAGTATGATGGAGTCAGAGAGTCGGATAGTCCCTTTGCCTGCGATAGACAAGAGTGATGCATCTACAATTTTAACTTTCAAATTTTCAACATAGGGTGAATATGTCGAGAAAAGATGATAGCATCAGTCACGTGGTCAGAAGCACAAGAATCAATAATCCAAGGAGTTTTAGATTTAGAGGTTATATTCAAGGCATGCAGAAAATTACCTCTTTGGGCTAAAGAACTCGAAAAAATGTTTGTGTAAGATGAAACCATACAATAACTAAACGAGGTCTAATCCTCCATACTAGATAGGCCCTACCTCAACATTTTTCCATCAATAAAAGGCTCCCCTCTATAATTTTTAATTGCAGCATCGTTTGCAATTATTGTTGTTTTATCCTGTGGGAACATATCCAAAGACTTCGTCACCACCACCTCACTCCACTTCAGCTTTCTTATCTCCCTTACCTTCCTGTGAGAGTTTGAATGCATCTTGCCAGTACTGACACTGTTGCTCGTTTCAAGAACTAACACAGGACTCCGTTGCTTCGGGAAGGCATCTTTGTTCGATAGCCATTCTAGTTCTTCTTTTGCAACTTTAGGGAATGAACGACTGCAACATCGAGGTCCAGCTTGATTAAGATAGAAATAGAAGAAGGTAGACTCACTTTGGTTTTGTCATCATCATTGTCGTCGTCACCTATGTCGAACGAGAAGTTCAAGAGGTCATCCACAAAGTGGTCGCCACTATACTTGTAAAAGATGTTAAGCTGCTCGTTGCTGCCATCCTCCATTTTCTTGAGATGGATCTCTGACCAGGAGTCCATTGTCACCGATCGGATGAAGCTGATGTGAGCAACGAGGTTGCGGTGCTTGCTAGAGCACTCGAGGCACATGAAGATGTCGTACGATACCAACACCCATTGCGGGTTCTTTTGTGAGCAATCGACGTAGGGCTTGTTCGATGGCTGCGATTAGAGTTCTCGGAGTCGCTGCAATGCCACCATTGGAGTCGATCCAAAAGACCCCATGATGGAGGTGGCTTCAGAGTCACCGTCGAAAGTTTCAGGGGAGCACGACCCTTTGCTGTTGACAGCATCGTCGGCCATTGCTAACTAAGGTTTAGAAACCCTAGCTCTAATACCATGAAAACAAAATGAAATTTCTTTATTTCTTGAATTCTTATTCATGTACATCATAATCTTACAATATATAATACAATCAAATATTCTAAACAAGGAAACTATCTCCCTACAAAATAATATACAATCTTCTACATTTACCCACTTTCCTAATTTACTTAATATTCCCAAGGATACTCGGGATTTCAACACATATTTCTTTTCGTTCTCTTTCAACTTCATCTCTATGCAGTACAAAGTTGTTATTATTATGTGTTGAAACAAAACTCAATCCAAACTCAAGGTATATGCAATTTCAAGATGGTAGGAAAAAGATATTTCATATATATAATCTTTTGATAAGAGTGAGCAATGAGTATGTCATCATTTGTAACTTTGTATCATATTTGTACATTGAGGCTCCATCATAGTCTGAGAGTTAGGGTGAAACATGTGCTTGGGAATTTTGTGATATAGTTGGGAGGCAATTATTCCATAACTATATCCAAATGTGATTATAGAACTTGATAATGATCAATCTTTGATAATGATTAATCTTTCATATTTTGCCATCCATGTAATGAAAATAAGCTATGATACCTGCAAAAGAACTGATGGTTGATACCCTTAATTCGTAAGCTTCATTTTTTTCCTATTGATTTTTTTTTCCCTTGAAAGCATGTTGCATAGGTAAAGAAATACTCAAATGAAAGATTTCTTTATTAGTAGAATTTTATTAATTGATCACCTTCTCAATTTTAATTCTTTTTTAGGGCTATGGAAATAAAAGCATCAGTTAGTAAGGAGATTGAACCACTTATTCGAACAATACATAATCTCCAAAGCCTTGTTCTATTCATACACTTTATTTTGTGGCCAAGCAAAAAGGCCAAAAGTAAAAAAAGTGAAAAACACTCTTTACATTTAAACTTGCCAAAGTTGTTCCTCATTATTCAAAATCCCCACAACTCAATGGATGGGATTGAGTGAAAAATTAAGATAGAATAGGTGAGCCAGGGAGCAAGAGAGAAGAGAGAGACCTAGAACCCTCCAACCTCCCAAAGCGCCACCACTCAGCCAGAGCTACCTTAAGCGACTTCTCTGCTAGAGGCATCCACCGGCCTCGACTCCTTGACGGCCACATCGATGGCAATGACGACAACGACAATGATGCACTCATACTCCTCCTTGTTTACTCACCAATGTCCATCTTGGACACCTTGCTCTTCTCCATGGTTGGCCTTAGCTTCACGTGTTATCCCCTTCAATATCAACACAACCACGAGATCACTAAGAAGGGAACGCATACCGTCGATGACTCTATCCTTAGGTGCACTGAGATTGCATCCAATGTGACTCTATCAGCTTTGCTGATTGTGAAGAGGTGGTGGGTTATGGCCCTAATCCATTAACAAAATGATGAATTTGGCAGCATACACGCAAAGTCGAGCCTCGTGCGAAAGCTTTAGGACCTCTTGGATCGGGTGGTTTCGTAGAGCTCCGAGCGTAAGAAAGAGAAGTAGTGGGGTCCATTGAATAACCATAACCTAAAAATGACGATGAGAGTCCTTCCTCTAGAATAATTAGAGTTTCATTGGGGTTGTCCACACAAAGGAGTGGTTGTGAATTCTTTTTGCTCCATGGAATATAAAAGCCTGGAATTAGGGTGTTTGTGAATTTTTTCCCTTCCTCCCCATTTTATCTCATTGACCGTTGTAAAGATACTTTTTGATTGCCTGTTTCTCATAATGTTAAGGATATGAGAGATTTGACAGTAAAGATTGATTAGAGAGAATCACTCTTGAGATTGGTCAAAGAAGCAAATATGGGCTGATTTGTTGAGATTGATATTATTGATTGTTTTGGCTTGATTGTAGGTAATTGATCAGGCTAAATTGGTGTAATTTATCTATAGAGAATGTGTATAAATAGGAGCTTTTCTATAATGTAATCTTCACACTAAGAAATATACAGTTCTCAATTCTCATTCTCTTTTTGTCTTCCCTCAATGAATTTCTAGACTCTGAATTTCTTCATATTATCAGAGCTTTAGATTTCCGAAGGGCATAAGCTTCTCTTCTTAATAAATATCTAGCTTTAAAAGAGTTGGTGAGCATAGCAAGATAGAATTTTCATTTTAGATGCTCCCCCTATAAATTGGAGTACAAGCTTAGGTGAACACAGATGCTTATACTAACCAAAAATTAATTTCATTAAGCATGCCACGCAGTATAAGCAATTATTTTTGCACTCCTTAAGCCAACTATACTGAATATATATCAACTATATTTATCCCTGATTAGTATAGTTGTCCTTATAGGTCACAAATGCATCAAAAATAGACATTAAGGCATAGCTATAATGTTCACAACCAAGAACAATCCATATCTATTTATAGATCTTTAAGATTTGGATATGATATTCAAGGTACTTAGAAGAGCTTCAATATTCAAAAAGCGGGATGATGCATGTGAGTATTTTATGTTTTTTCTATAGGGATGGAGCTTAGCTCCCTTAAATATTTGATGATTATGTGAGGATGAATTTTAATATTCATTTAGTTTTCACTCATCTTTTCAAAAATATTTTATCATATATTATATCATAATCATCTATGTACAAGGTTTTATTTTGGAAAAATTCCTATCAAAATTTTGGCAGCATGTCGTCTGTAAATTGGATATTTTCCTATAACACTTGTACCTGATAGGTTCAAACAAGCAATTTATAATTCAGTTTAAGCATGCAAGAACCTATATCCACTACCAGTATGTAATACACATCACTGCATTCATTATGCAGGAGGCTTTCAATAACAAGCATACAATCCAATAGTATAATCAACTCAAGATATTCAATATAGCTCAATAGTAGTTCATGCTAAGAAAAGATATAAACTATTT
The DNA here is from genome assembly GCF_029873635.1 of Malania oleifera. Classification (NCBI taxonomy): domain Eukaryota; kingdom Viridiplantae; phylum Streptophyta; class Magnoliopsida; order Santalales; family Ximeniaceae; genus Malania; species Malania oleifera. The sequence goes on from NC_080418.1 coordinate 54,317,544, forward strand.
ATCAAAGAAATTTTAGCCATTTATTGAATCGTGGATAGTGTGCAGCAATGCTATATACATATAGGCATAAAGGCATAAATGATATATGAATATGAGAGCATTCAAATTTGTATAGACATGAAAGATAAATGCTCCCCCTCAATTATGTACTCTACTCATTTTATGCCTTTTTCAATTCTTTTAAAAATTTTTAAGCCAAGTACCCTACGATTTTTCAGTGATATAAACTTGGCATTGTAAACATAGGCTTATTGGACCAAAAAGTCACTATCAATATTTTTCAGGATCATAAGTCCACTTTGCCTCTTTTCTTATGAATCCTAATTCATGAGAGGCACAAGATAAGAATGGCTTTGGAGTTTTGCTATTCGTGCATAGGTTTCTATGAATTTTGTTCCATCATCTAGACAGAATCTGGACAATCATATAAGCCATTTGACACCAATCAAAAGCTCCAATTGATTTGACTTAAAGTTTGAGAGCTAATGAAAGGAATTTTGGATTAATACTCTTGAAAGATAGATCATTATAAAGTTTAGAGGAGTGTCTATGAGATGCTGGACATTTTCCAAAATATTTTTGTGCTAGTAATCATGTCCAAACTTGGGCAAAGAACATATAGGAGAATATGAATATTGTAAACAATACTCTTTGGAGAAAGGAAAGTATCCTTCAGATATGATTATGATGTGAAGTAAGGATACAACTAGTGAGTAAAAGGGATGTCTTATGATGAGCACTCAATATATATGTCATTTATGATCAATAGTGCTTCAAGCCTAGAGTGAAGACTAATATTTGATTAGGCTTTTATGTTTTAGAATGAGCTTAGGGTATATAACGATATATGGCAAGATTGATTCCCTTAGGCTCAGGCCTGTGTAATGGACAAGAGATATGTTTTGCTTAAAGTTTTACATTCAGGTATGAATTAAGCACTGGGAATTATTTACCAGGCACAAGTGCCTTGTCCATTTGGAAGTGGATTTAGATATAACAAGATAGTGTATTGGAAATGCATATACTAAGTTTTTATATTTTAAGCCTGAACCACTTCCCAAGCCTTTTAATCATCACAACCCCTAGACATAGTCCTAAGATCTAAGGAAGAAAAATAATTAGTTAATTTCAATTTGAAACCATTTTTCCTTAGGACTTGAGAGGTTTGCTATCAGAATTACCCACTTCATCTTCCTATCTAAGCCTCTAGCACTTCTACATAAACAAGCAGACCAGACGTGCCTTTTCATTTCACTAAATAAGTAGGCTTTATATGCATGTGAGGAAATTTTCTTATTTGTTCTATTTTCTCAAGATGATGCATGAAAATTTTTATGACTGTGGGATTTTAAATATGGACCCTTTTTTAAGAGTTTCTTTCTTTTAGCTCTTAAGGGTTTGTTATGATTATTTTTTTCATTTTTAGCTTTGAGTGTAACTCTAGAATAATCATCTATTTCTTTCTTTAAGCAGACAATTTTCAGAACTTTTTCTATCTTTTTCTTCTCAAGGATAGCATGATAAGCTTTTAATTCTTTTAATTGTATAGCTATCCCCTTATTCTCAATTTTCAAAAATGATTTCTGCTTAGATAACTTAACTAGAAATTTATTCATTTTCAATCAAGTCTTTTCTAGTTTTTCATATGACAACATGCTTTCATTATTCAATTCAGCACATAATTCAACAAAAGAATTACCACAATAATTTTCACATGAACCAATGCATGCAACAATAGCAGTATTTTCACAAAGTTCGACAGATGATTCACCACATGATATTTTGCAACAATCAACATAAGGATCATCAACTGCATAACAAACTAAAACAGGAGGTGAATCATATACCTCCTCGTTGATTACTACCTTATGATTCATCACTACCTAATCATTTAAACTTGGTACTTCTAGAGTGGTGATATCCCTCTCCTGGGATTCTCCATATTTCTTTTCGAGTTCATCCCAGATTTCCTGTGCACTCTTACATGTCACAATATCAACAAAAATATTAGAATCTAATGCTAGATATAACATGTCCATGGCATATGAATTCGCATGCATTAACCTAATGTCATTTTCAGCCAAGGGTATACAAATTTCATTAACAATCACCCGCTAGGCCATCCAATCCATTGATTTTATAAATACGCTCATTCTATTTTTTGTTATTGTAATCAGCACCAAAAAATAATGGAGGACTAGTAGGTGACTGTCCCTCTCCAAATGGGGATATACCAAATTAAGCCATTGCGATCTTTTGCAGAAACGGTTAAGCTTATTACAACTGGGCTCTAATACTAATTGTTGGAATTGGTGTATTCCCAAGAGGGGGCTGAATTTGGGTATTTAAAAATTTATCTCGTAGGTCAAATTAACCAGCAACAATAATGCACAACTTAGGTTCTGTCTAAGTATTTCCCAATCATTCACAACATTTAAATCAAGCACACATTCACAAATAATTAAATATGAGCATACATGTTTAGGGAAATAAAGTGCATGAATTTAAGAACAGACACAAGATATGTTATCGAGGTTCGGCCAATACTGCCTACGTCCCTGCTTCAAGCTAACAAGCAAGAGGATTCTACTAGTTGCTCACTTCACGGGTGGAGTGACACCATTTACAATACCTTACCAGGGTGGTGCACCTAATTCTCTTAATCGGGTCTGAACCAGTTCAGGACTGTTCATAAGCCTAGACTCCCTCTTCCGATAATAAGTCGGGAGTACAATAGATAATCAAATGTGTACAATTAAATGCTTCTAATACAAGCTGATGTGTACAATATGAAGCTCAAATACACTGACACACGATATGAAATATAAGCTCAAGTGAGTATGTCATTTTCTCAAATTTACTTAAACACTTTTTGAGTTAGATGTATATAATAAAGCACTTCAAATATTTAAACCCTAAAAAAATAGTTTTCTCTCAAATATAATTTTTCAAATAAAGTTCTGGAGAACCTAGGGTTTTTGCTTTCAAATGATTTTTCTTAAAAACAATATATATGATCTTTGATAAAAATGAAATATGAAATATGTGCTTTTTAAAGATCTAAAAAAAACTTCAAAAGAAATCTCCAAAATATATTTAATAATAAAGTGGAGGAGATCTAGGATTCTAGCTCAAAAAGGATTTTCCAATAAAACAATATGAGCTTTGAAATCTTGCAATAGATGTGCAAGATTCACAAGCATAAAAAGTTTACTTCCAAAGATATTTATCAAATGAAAATATGTGGGAGAAATAATAAGACCACTCTCAAAAGTATTTTTTGAAATTAAAATCAAAAAGAGAGTGGATGCCTTGAATAACAAACGCCCAAAATATGAATGCTATCTTTTAACAAAGAATTTTTCAAAAGAATGAAAAAAGAGAATATAAAATTGAATGAAGAAAAAATAATTTTGGGAGAATTTTCTCTATAATCTTCTTGTTAAGAAAAGAGTAATGGAGGGGATATATATAGACTTTGGAGGATTTTTTACTGTTAGGGACATATTAGGAATTTTGAGAAAGTTTACGAAAGGTTAATAAAAAATAACCATGTTTTAACCTCGATAAAATTCGAGCAACCCGAGAGGTTCAGTCGACCAGATTACTCAGTTCGATTGACCAAGGTGTTTTTGAACTGAGGTTTTGGTCAACTAGACTTGAGGCGATTTTGGAACCTCTGAGGTTCGGTCGACCAGGCTAAGTTCGATTGACCGAATTTGGATGTTCGGTCGACTAGGCCATTTTTCAACTTCAAGTTTGGTCAACCAGGGCGTTGGGATTTCCCCACGTGCCAGTTTGGTCGACTAGGGAGTTGATGTTCATTTTAAGATTGGTCGACTAAATAGTCAAACCTTTGACCCTGGGGAGGTTTGGTCGACTGAAGTGTCTCTGTATGTTAGGGTTCGATTGACCAAACACACTAACTTTGTGTATTCAATTCCTAACTCTCTTTTAAAGACACCCCTATTCACATATTTGTTACTTCTAAGTTATAGGGGGTTTTTTCATGCAATAATTTGGGGCCTATAGTCAATTTAAGGTCTTTAAGAGTTAACCCCAAAAATCCGACGTCGGTCGACCGAAGGGTGCCCTACGGTCATTTGGTTCCCTATGGTCAATCTATGGTCGTGTTGAGCTTATCATACACATTATGCATGCCATGCATTATTACAGACCAAATATAAAACAAAATACATTACAAATTAAAAACATAAGTCTTCTTCATCACCTTTGCTTTTCTATCTTCCGGGGAAAACGCTAGTTGATGTGAGCTTTAAGGTCTTCTGGGTTTCACCATCATTTCCCGTATGTATGTGCTAACATATCAAGCCTGCTCAAACACTAGATACACACATAAGAAACTTGCAATTTGTTATTATCAAAACCAGGCATCGAATTCAAAAAGTCAACAATCCCTTAAAAGGTCCCAGAATCCTTCGTTTGTTCATATCGTATTCACTCACCTTTCTATGAGTTCATCCCTGTATCATGTCTTCATTTCATAATTATGTATAGACATACTTTTAGGTTATATCAATTGATTCTTCCTTTCTGAAAGTCTCCTTCTCTCGTAGAAGGTGGATAGTTTTTTATGTGATTATATGTTATGATTTTTATAAAAGTCTTGGGGCTGGTCTGATGCTCAGGAATTTTATATGAATTAGTTTGTTGTAGTACTTGAAATTTACTTTAATTAGTTTTCGGTATGTGTCCGAATTGAAATTCGGGGCCTTGTTGATGTGAAGTACCCATATTTGTTTGTTTGAAGGGCCTTAGGATCTGTTTAGTTGTGAAAAATATTTTTTTATTTTTTATTCAATTTTCCAAAGAATTACAATAGTTTGTCTCATTGTTTCCATTTCTCTAACATTTTTCCAAACTGTTCTTATATATGTTTGAAAACATGAAAGCAACGTGGCTTTTTTTTTTTTTTTTTCTTGTAATTCCTTTTTAAAGCTAAATAAGAAGTAAATTATCCAGAATTTTGTTTGAAGAAAGGAGTGAAAAAGAAAGTAGGTTGGAAACTTATTTGCCAAGTGCTTTCTTTTTATATTAGATATCATTAAAAATGAAATTTTGTACTAACATGATTAAGAACTTTGAAAATAAAAAATATCAAATGTTAATGATAGGGAAAATTAAATTTTTTTTGTTTATTTACTAACATGATTAAGAATTTTTTTCTCCAAAAAAAATTAAGTAATCTTAGACTATCAAAGTAACAAGAATGATCATCTTGGATCACTCTTATTTTGATATATAAAATCACATACTACCTAAAAACCCATGAAAACACACATTCTTCTAATTAATATTAAACACCAAATTACAACATTTTTATTTTTTTTTTGTGAGTAGATTATCCCACCTACCCAAATAAACAATATAAAGAACACCCCGATCGAGAAGGAATAAAAATGTAAAACTTTTTATGAATTCATAATAAGGAATAGAGAAGGAATAACTAATCTCAAATTTTACCATTTGAATGTATATTCCTTTCTTATTAGTGTATTGTTTACCATATAAGTGTTGTGTTAAGACTTTTTGCTCTTATTAAAATTATATTGCATCTCTTGTGAAATACTGGATTGAGTTGCCATACTGGTTGTGAATATATCTTCTGCATGGCTAATGCAGATTTGTGTATTGCGTGCTGGTAGTGAATCTAGGTTCTTACATGCTCTTATATATAAACTCTTTTTCAGGTAAATTTTTTTTTGGAAATGTTCACTTTACAGTCGGCATGCTACCAAAAAATTGTTAAAAACTTTTCCAAAATTAAATTTAGTAAATGAGTTTTAACATACTTTACTTATTTAGTAAATGAGTTTTAAAATTAAATTTATGTCGAATTGTTTTAATAAGTAGGGGTGAATATTTTTTTGTAATTTTATTATTAAGTATACCCCTCTGAAAAATTTTTGTTCTCAACATAAATCTTGGGGCTTCATATTTCCTAGCCAATGCCTCCACGAACAAAGCCTCGGGCTATCTCAAAGCACAGCCACTCGCCACGATGCGTTGCCAAGCGGCAGAGGGTCTAGGACCCACCAAGGGGAGAGTCTTCTTCTAGGGGTTGAGCGACCTTGAGTGAGCACAAATAGATTTCGAATGAGATGAGAGCACCAAGGGTGACTCTTGATGATGTGCAGTTGCCCCCGACACGTTCTGCTGCGCCACCCATTAGAGAGCAGTCCTCGAATGTTACCCCAAGGCTTACAAAGGACATGTCCGCTCAGCCGGTCCTGTTCCATATGATTAGGCCGACCATGCCACTAGATCTTGCCACGGGGCCTCCGGCGAACACGCCAGACCAGTTGGTGCCGCTCCGTATCCCCAAGCCACGCAAACCACCACCCTCCCCTCTTACCCCTAACGTGCATCGTATTTTGTAGGAAATGGAATGGGACCGAGATGTCGCTAGAGTAGTAGCCGCCTCGCCTTACTCGACCAATTTTGATTCTGATTATGACTCTGATTAGGATAGACTAGATGCTTGGGATCTTTTGATGCGCTTTCTCTTTTTTTCTTTTGTTCTGTGCTCATGCACCCTTTGATTTGATTTGATTTGATTTGATTTTATCCTTTTTTTCCTGTATTCTGTTTTACCATGCTTTTGAATGGCTATACATGTGCTTCGATGTTTCTATCTACATTGTATTGCCTCTGAAATTAATGAAAATACATGGTGCTTTTTGTTTCTACCAGTATTTTGTGTTTCACTATATCATTACGTTTTTCTGGTTATTTCTGGATTTTATGTGGATGTTACTTACGTAGATAAGGTAGGCAAATAAGTATTCACTTTTTTTCTCCTTCTTGAACTAAACGCCATTTGTATGGCTGATGCAAAATCTTATGAACTTCATGCTGGTAGTTGTTTAGATTGTTTCATGTTTGGATTGAACGCATGAGAACATACAGGGGAGCTGAACTCCATCCTTAGTGAGCTGACCTAAATTTAACTATCTTAGGGATTCAAATGAATTGTATTTTTATTGTTTTTGTGATTTTCAGGTTTGAGAAATGTTCTATTTATAGACAGCATGCTACCGAAATGTCGTTACAAATCTCATACATGTCTACAGTCATTAAAATGTATGCTAAAATGATTACAATGTCCTGTATATTTTGAAAGGATGAGTGAATAAATGAATAATTGAATTTCGTCCATTTAATGACACTAGAAATTAGTTTAATTTTGGGTGAAAGACACGTGATTTTTTTTTTTTTTTGAAAAAAAAAATGTGAATGGAATCTAGTAGAGAAGACCACTATTGGGAATTAATAACCAAGCCTACATTTTTTTATGCAAAAAACATTTCTATCATGTAGCCCTAGAGTACTCCCACTGCACCCAGTGATTAATTTAAAATAAAGAGTCTATTTTGATGGTTAACTTAAAGAAAAAATAAAGAAGGGTGGTTGACATTAAGAAGATCATTCTTGCATAGGGTGTTGGACTATGAAGAGGAATTCTTTGCATTGCTGATGCTAGTTATTGAAACTCATAGCCTACGAACTACAGGTTTTCATCTTTCAAACCCTTGACAGTTATTGCTTCATTAAAAAATTCTTAACCCCACCACCCCTGGCGGTAATTTAAAAAATCAAGAACTTTGTTTGCTACAACTAAAATACATGCTTGTGTTGAACGCCAACTGCATGACTAATGCAGTATATTTTGAATTGCATGCTGGTAGTGAATTTAGGTTGGTGTATGCTTGAAATGATTTATTTGCTGAAAACAATCAGGTTTTAGGTACAAGTTTTATGGGAAAATGTCCAATTTACAGACAGTGGCTCCTCCTCGCAACAATAAGGTGCTTCTTCTTATTGTCATGTTAGGATCTTAGTTCAACCAATCTCACAATATTCTTTGTTCTTTGTTTTAGAAACTAGTGGAGCCAGTAAAGATAGAACGTTGGGGTGTTATGAATTTCTCATCTTGATGTGATATCTGTTGTCTTGTAAGAGATCTAATCAAATGTGAGAGAAATGAAAGGAATTGTAAGTTTTATTATTATGTTTTCTGCAATATAAGAGACGATGGTATTATGTTATATGAATTGTAGATTGAACTATTGGAATACCTGCTTGTGTTGAAGGCCAACTACATAACTGATGTAGTATATTGTGAATTGCATGCTAGTAGTTGATTTAGGTTGTTGCATGCTTGAAATGATTTATTTGCTGAAAAAAATATACCATTTCAGGTATAGGTTTTATGGGAAAATGTCCAATTTACAGATGGTGGCTCCTCCTCGCAACAATATGGTGTCTCTTCTTGTACATTGTCATGTTAGGATCTTAATTCAACCAATCTCACAATATTCTTTGTGCTTTATTTTAAAAACTAGTGAAGCCAGTAAAGATTGAACGTTGGGGCGTTGTGAATTTCTCAGCTTGATGTGATATCCGTGGTCTTGTAAGAGATATAATCAAATATGGAGAAATGAAAGGAATTGTAAGTTTTATTATTATGTTTTTTTGCAATATAAGAGATGATAGTATTATGTTATATGAATTGTAGATTGAAATACTAGAATATATGCTTGTGTTGAACGTCAACTGCCTGACTGATGCAGTATATTGTGAATTGCATGCTGGTAGTGAATTTAAGTTGTTGCGTGTTTGAAATGATTTATTTGTTGAAAACAATATACTGTTTCAGGTATAAGTTTTATAGGAAAATGTCCAATTTATAGACAGTTGCTCCTCCTCGCTACAATAAGGTGTTTCTTCTTGTACATGGTCATCTTAGGATCTTAGTTCAATCAATCTCACAATATTCTTTATTCTTTGTTCTAGAAACTAGTGGAGCCCGAAAAGATTGAACGTTGGGGTGTTGTGAATTTCTCAGCTTGATGTGATATTCGTGGTCTTTTGAGAGATCTAATCAAATGTGGAGAAATGAAAGGAATTGTAAGTTTTATTATTATGTTTTATGCAATATAAGAGACGATGGTATTATGTTATGTGAATTGTAGATTGAACTACTGGAATACATGCTTGTGTTAAACGCCAACTGCATGACTTATGCAATATATTGTGAATTGCACACTAATAGTGGATTTAAGTTGTTGCATGCTTGAAATGATTTATTTGCTGAAAACAATATATTGTTTCAAGTACAGATTTTATGGAAAAATGTCCAATTTACAAATGGTGGCTCCTCCTCGCAACAATAAGGTGCTTCTTCTTATACATTGTCATGTTAGGATCTTAGTTCAACCGATCTCACAATATTCTTTGTGTTTTGTTTTAGAAACTAGCGGAGCCAGTAAAGATTGAACGTTGGGGTGTTGTGAATTTCTCAGCTTGATGTGATATCCATAGTCTTGTGAGAGATCTAATCACATGTGGATAAATGAAAGGAATTGTAAGTTTTATTATTATATTTTCTGCAATATAAGAGATGATGGTATTATGTTATATGGATTGTAAATTGAACTACTGGAATACATGCTTTTGCTGAACGTCAACTACATGGCTGATGCGGTATATTATGAATTTGTTAGCTTTACCGTGATCCAAAGAGGGGGGGGTGAATTGGTATTTTTAAAATTTAACCCCTAAGTATTCCTCCTAACAGCAGTATGTTCACAACCCTATGGTCAATCTAGTGCAAGTAATATAAATATATCAGAAATTAAAATAAAGCAGTTTAATCAATCACACAAGCACCAGAAAGCAGTAAAGAGAGGGTGACATGCAGATATGTTATCGAGGTTCGGCCAACTGCCTACGTCCCCACCTTGGCTAACTAGCACAAGGATTACCACTATAACTTGCTCACTTAAACGGGTGGAGCGGCACCTATACAAACCAGGTCAATTAGCACAGGGCTGACCTCAACCTTTACACCAATCCTTACAGGGCTGGATTACCGCTCCCTCAGGCCACGCCTGGAACCACTTAGATTTACAATAAAATGGTACAATATGAAAGTTCGTTCACGTAAAGTATATTTGTACCCAAATGCGTTCAATCACATACACCACAGATGATTTAATATGTAAGCTCAGTGTGGTCTAAATAGTTTAGCTCTCAAATGTATTTTCTATCAGTGTAGTGAGTACGTGAGAGTGTCAATAACAATCTGTGTATCTCAAAATATTCAATCAAATGATTTCACACAGAATATCAAGCGAGTTTCAAGTATATCAATCAATAGGATGTCTCAATCACGAATATAGTGTATATGCTTGGTTTGCAAAAAGTATGCAATCTTTGTATTCAGCAAATGATATATACTTGAATAAATATTTCCAAAAAGATTAATATAACAAATACAAATATCTTTTCACAAAAATGTCAATATGAATACCATAAGATATTTGAGTAAGTTTGAAAATATTTTTGCAAGTCAAAAACAAGTACAAACTTCCTAAGTTATTGCAATGAGAATGCAACACTAGGAAGTTCAACACAAGTCTTCTTAGGGTAGGCTTATTAGAAAAGTCTCCTAAGAATACTTAGGTTATGTTCTCGTAAAAAATCGATTCAAACACTCAAGAAATGAGAGAGCAAACCTATAAATAATAACACTTAACACACTCACAGATGATATATAAAAATGAAGGAGGTAACTTGAGTGGTTTTAGAAAGAGTATAAGCAGTAGGATATACTTTGCTTAAGAGAAAATATTGGATTTTGGTTTTCTAATCTTATATCTAATTTTTCCAAATGAAGGGATATATATAGACACCCCATGAATTATGACCGTTGGGAACCTATTAGGAATTATTATGAAAGTTTAATGACATTTTAAATGTTTTAATCCTGTTTAAAAAATGTTTAACCGCGGTAAAAATCAGGGCAACCCGAGAGGTCCGGTCGACCAGAACCATTTCGGTCGACCAGAGTTCGTATGGTTCAATCGACTAGGACACTTTTGAATTGAAGACTCAATCGACCAAAAGTGCCTGTCTAAAGGGCGATTTTCCATTTTACCGAGGTTCGGTCGACCAGACCATTTTGAACTGAATGGTTTGGTCGATCAGATAGTTGGGGTTTCTCCCGAAGACCCTCAATCGACCAGGTTGTGGCAATACAAATTTGGCTCGATCGACCAGATGGTCAATTTGTTGATCAGAGGTGGTTTCGGTCGATCGGGTGATTTGAACTACACTGGTTCGATCGACCAGGACCTTGGTCAACTGTTGACCCAGTCCTGTTTCGATCACACGGGGCAGATGAACTGCCAAGGTCAGTCGATCGAAAGTGCACCAAGTGTGCATTTTGGTCGTGTTTTGAATCACACAAACCCTATTCAGGTGCCTAACATTTATAGGTGCAATGTGTGTGTCCTAGGGTCATTTATGTCCAATTAAAGACACCAAAAAAATCCGGTGTCGGTCGACCGAAGGGTAAACCCTAACGTCTTTCTAAGGTCACTTTTAATTTACGGTTTGTTTGAGCTTACGTAATAAATCATGCATGTGATGTGTGTGAGCTAATTACAAACCAAATCCTATTTACTATTACAGACCAATTACACAACTGAATATATTACAACATGAAATAGAGTACAATATGTGATGGGTCTTCCAACTTTAAGCTTTCATGTGTCATCAATATATCCGCTAATATAGACCTGCACATGAACTAGATATCCATTAAATACATGAGTATTTGTCATTATCAAAACTGGGATATGACCCAAGGGGTCAACATAATTGCATGCTGGTAGTGGATTTAGGTTGTTCCATGCTTGAAATGATTTATTTGCTGAAAACAATATACTATTTCAGGTACAGGTTTTATGGAAAAATATCCTATTTACAGACGACATGCTGCCGAAATTTCATTATTTAATACTTATTATATAAAGTTATGGTGCACTTATAAAATTCATTACTAGTTGGATTATTGTGTATTGTTTATTGTAAACACCCAGGTTTAGAGTATATCTCTATGGAAAATATCCTATTTATAGACGAAATGACGCCAAAATTTTTCTAAACTGATAAAACTTAGCTATTTAAAATTGTATCATTTTTTTAACTATGTCCAAAAGTCTAATTATTTCTCTATCAAATCATTGATACTTATAATACATATGCATATATGTTCAAAAATTGTATACTAATATTTTTTATAATTCTTAATTTTTAGGGTTTGTGGCTATCACAACATCAGCACGATGTTATGCACCATAGTCAGATGCAGCTTTTGATTATTATTTTTTCAATATTTTTTTATCTGAACAAATAGAATTTCTTTATTTGAATTTGAATTTGAATTTGGAATTTTTTTTGTTATCTAAACATATGGAATTTTTGCATTCTAATTGAATTTCAATAATGTATTTGTATTTGAATTTTGAATTTAAATTAGAATTTTCAATAATTTATGAATTTTTTTTTGTAATTATGGTTTAATCTTATGTATGCGAAAATGTAATTACACATTTTTTTTCAAGAATTAATGATTAAAAAAATAATTTTAAATTATTAGTGATGATTTCAAAACCGTGACTAATAAATGTCATTTTTAAGTATTGGAGACGAATTTCAAAACCATCATTACTTTCAAGGTAGTAGTGACAAATTTTAAAATCATCACTAATAATACAATAGTAGTGAAGAATTTCAAAATCATCACTAGTATTGAACTAGTAGTGACGAAGCTCAAAACCATCACTAATAGCATATTAGTAGTGATAAATTCTATATTCGTCACTATTACTCTAGTATTAGTGACGTTTTAAAATTCATCATTACTAGTATACTATTAGTGACAAATTTGAGCGGAGTCAACGTAGAATTTATAGTGACAGTATAAGTATTTTAGTGACGGTTATAATCTGTCACTAATACTCTATTAGTAGTGACGAAATTTAAAATTCCTCACTAATCATTATTAGTAACCGCAGTTATGACAACTATTTCAAAATCGTCACTAATACTTAGAAAACAGTCACTAATACTATTAGTGATGGCTTTGTGATTATTAGTGATGGTTTTAATCCTTCACTAATAACCTTATGTTTTGTAGTGTCAATTAACAGCCTTAGGTAAACATCAATATCATTACTAGGTGCCCTTGATCCAGGAATAAGCAAAGACATGTAAATGATGAGTTCTTTCATATATTGCTATGGTAGCATATTATATGGACGCATTTTATCAAACCACAGATGCATTTTATCAAAATTGGCCCAAGCTTTCGAGTCTGCTGGATGGCTAAGGGTGTTTTCCTATTGAAGATGTTTCTCTTTATGCCATCTCATATCTACAACAGTCTATCTTCACATGTACAATCTTTGCAGTCGTAGTATTAATGGACAATATTGCAAAACTTTTTGGGAGATATTTTTACTCTTCTTCTGATTAGTTTTATATCGCGGTTCACCACAATCTGGGCACTTATTTGCATTTTCAAGTTCACCATAAAAAAAGTACATAATCATACCTACACGCATGCATTGGAGTGTAACTGAGACTCAATTCATGCATGTATGTCTTCGCCTCATAAAAGGATTTTGGAAGTGTTTCACTATCAGGTAGTGCCGCCTTAATGAGGCTTAAATACATGTTGAATGTGCTATGAGATAACCCATGCATTGTCCTTGCATAAAATAACTTTGTCAGGAACTCCAATTTTGAGAACTTTGTACAGTTTGGATATAAGGGCACTCGCACATCCTTCACGAGATTAGCAAATGGTTCACTAAGTTGATTTAACTTACTAAGATTGCAAGGTATGGTACCTACTGAAATAGATTCATCACCAGTATGCGACACACTGACATCGTTCGTGTCCACTGCAATCCCCCTTTGCAAGTCACCTAACATTTCAATTAACCCTTCCGAATGTATATGACCACCTACTATATTTGTCCCCTCATCTTCATCTTCATTATCATCGCTTTAAACTGGGTAATCTTCACTATAGAACACCCACCAAAGTCTAATATATGTTTATGAACCAAACCAATGTCTCGAAATGTTATACCGAATCTGCAAGTATGAAAAAGAGCTCTTGAAGACGACCAAGAATCTTTTACTGTATTCCTTGAACGCGCCTTGCTCCTGAGAGAGTGGGCTCGTAAGTAGCTATTAGAGCTTTTTTCTGTCACGAAAATGTCTGCCTCTGTGAGAGTTCGCTTGTCTCACCTTAGCTTTTGAATGTAGCGCGTGTATATAGGCTACAGCAGGGACCTCTGGGCAAATATGACTAAGCCTTCCCACGTAATTAAGAATTCATAATCCGACCCGAATTCATCCTTAATTACGTTAATGATAATTCATACCACTAAAGGATTATAATTGCACTCCCTTTCATATTCGAAATTAAATTTCGTGCTCCTATTATTAAATACTTATTTATCTCCCCACGTAAAGATTACAGAAACTCTTCTATTCAATGAAATTACTAAAAATTTAATTAATTGACATATTAATTCCCTAAGACCTTCCACATAACTTATTTGATGTTTCGAATTCAAAATTTACCTGCAGGGTTTGACACAATCAAAACTTATAAGCTTCCTCAAGGGGGTATCATTAATCCTGATACCGGGATGTGAATTCCATTAATAATTAATGTTCACCATACACATAATGTCATCACCCAACTCACTGAGTTTTTTTTACCCATAAAGAATCTCACTGTAAGAACCCGAACCCGAGTGGGTTTCTGCGTATAAATTTTTCAACGGACGCAAATAAATCTAAATTATTTTTATTACCAGAACACTAATTAACTTTGTTACAAATATATGTCTCAATTATTAAAATACAAATTTCTAAAATTCTAAAACACAAACATATTTTAAATTGTATTATGCTAATTTTCTTATTATACTCTACTCTTTTTATTCCCGCTCATGCACTTGTTACGCCAGATTTCTAGTACTCTCTTCAAAATGAATTGAAATGAAAAAAAATGATTGGGGTGAGACGACGCTCAGTAAGTAAATAAGATTATTATTAGTGTGTAGTCAAAATGAACTTTCATAATTTCGTAAATTAATATTTAATACTATAACTTCAAAAATGCTTTTAAAATAAATGTAAATTTAAAAATTTCTACATAAAAACTTTTGTCATCAACTACAATAGTAAAATTTTATAATCATATACTATAACTATTAAATTAAACTTTTAACTTTTAAAACTGTAATTATAATTTTTAATTATATACATATATATACTTTTCCTTATACATTTCCTTTAGATCATCATTTAGGCACAATAATGGTCATGTTCATATAAACTTATATTTTACTTTCAAATTATCAATAACTCTGTACACGTAATTAAACATGTATATACATATATTGTAAAAATTACACTTAGGCCTTTTAATCGTAAGTCATGTTTACCCCCATGACTGGGTTGTGTAGTTCGAAGACTAAACTTAGTTGGCTGGCCGGCCAAACTAAATCAACGTA
This sequence comes from Malania oleifera, assembly GCF_029873635.1. NCBI lineage: Eukaryota > Viridiplantae > Streptophyta > Magnoliopsida > Santalales > Ximeniaceae > Malania > Malania oleifera. Next base: position 54,332,954 of record NC_080418.1, read on the forward strand.
CATCATCACTAAGTGAAATTTTCCCTATTAAACCCTAGTCTGACCTAAATGTGCACTCAGAAGAAATCTACTACCATATAAAACCACTCTGTAAACAGTGTGGATGCACTTTAATCTGTTTAAACTTTAAACTACAGTACCGAACATTCATAATTTTCTGTATCGTATGAGCCATAAGAGTTTTCAAATATTTTTATTATATAATTTGTACAATTAAAATAATATCATGAAAATATCATTTTTACTCATATTTTTGTGAAATACGCAACATAAAAAAAATTTCAACTCATGTAATCTTTACTCATATTTTTGTGAAATATGTAACGTATAAATAAACTCATGCCATGTAATTTTCATGTTAAAAATATTTTCTTAAATAGAAATTGATGATGTAAAACACCCAAGAGATTTAGAATATTTCTTAACTCAAAAATAAATGCAAGTATATTAAAGATAAAACTAGTATAATTAAATATGCATAAAAATAAACTCAGGAGAATTTTATGAAATTAGCGAACATAATTGAAATTTACTTACAAATAAACTTGAGTATGAATTTTAAATAAAAATCTAACATAATCAAATTTACTTACCTCTTTTTTTACCTTGTGCTATGAATACAATGACTATCTCTAAGAAATGAAATCGAAAAGAGTGGGTGAGTGAGAACTTACTAAAAAATTCTCTCTGCACCACTAATTCTTTCACTCACTAATCTTTCTTTTGCTTTGAAATTTTTTATAAAAAATGAAGGTTGAGAGCTTCATATTTAAAGATAAAACTAGTATAATTAAATATGCATAAAAATAAACTCAGGAGAATTTTATGAAATTAGCGAACATAATTGAAATTTACTTACAAATAAACTTGAGTATGAATTTTAAATAAAAATCTAACATAATCAAATTTACTTACCTCTTTTTTTACCTTGTGCTACGAATACAATGACTATCTCTAAGAAATGAAATCGAAAAGAGTGGGTGAGTGAGAACTTACTAAAAAATTCTCTCTGCACCACTAATTCTTTCACTCACTAATCTTTCTTTTGCTTTGAAATTTTTTATAAAAAATGAAGGTTGAGAGCTTCATATTTATAAGAAAATTTTGGGGAAGAAAATAGAATTTGTAAAAGTGCAAGGAGAGTGGTGAAATTATAATTTTTTTTTAAATCAAATAATGGGCATGGGATGAGTTAGGCATGAGTTAGGTATGGGATAGAGATGGAGGTCATGTAAGAGTGTTTGCTACCACTCCCCTTTAATTAATTATTTATTTTATTTTTTTATAATTTTTTTTAAATTATTATTATTATTATTATTATTTTTATTATTATTATTTTTAAGCCATGTTTTAGTATTTTTTTTTTCAAAAGAATTAAATTCAAATTTCAAAAATTCATGTGAGCCCCACATGGTCTTGTGGGCACCACACAACTTTGAGACCTAAGTGGGTCTTACGTAACTCTAATAGTCCTCACACGATTTTATGAGCCCTACACAGTTTCGAGACTCATGTGGGCCTCACACAGTCTTGTGGGCCCCACATAGGATACCTATATTATTATTATTATTATTATTATTATTATTATTATTTTACCATGTATTTTTACAAATTATGTCTGTCAAAATACTATTTTATGTATATGTACTTATTTACTTGTACAAATAGTGTCTATATTGTTTATCTTATGAAATTTCATTTTGACGAGGCCGACCTCCAAGGAGCGATTGAGCCGCAATGGTTTCTGAGCACTCACTAAGATAAGGTCTTTCTTAGGCATCAAACATGAAATTGAAGATCCTACAGAAAAGCACTTCTATATTGATATTAACTTAATGACCATTATTATTATTATTATTATTATTATTATTATTATTATTATTATTATTATTATTATGCTTTAATCGGATATATATTTTTGGGTCATCACATTCTCTCTTATAAAAATTTCGTTCTCGAAATTTGTTTTAAAATGAGTACTATATAATTGGTTGTACAATTTGAAAGAGTAAATTGATGAACGATATGACTAAGTCTTAGAATAGATTGAGGGTCAATTTGACAAAATATTTTAGTTTGGGAATTGAAGTGTGAGTCGTCGGTCTAATAGAGGTTGAAATGAAAAGGACATTCAGAAGATGTGGAAAAGGATAATTTTACATATATATATATATATATATATATTATATACATGTCCCATAAATTATATATATATATATATAATGAAACGAAATTTGGCCTTTAGAGTCTTAGCTCAACGTCAACATTTGTTGAAGTGCTAGTGGTGTTACTACTAACTGCTTGGGTTCTTTCTTGGCGGAGTTGACCTTTTGTAATGTCGCCGGCTTGGGTCGAAAAAAGGGAAAGAACGCCTATCTGTTTGGTAAAGGAGGAAGAGCTACCCTCTTCCTCATGTGGCCTTTGGTGGGGATGCTCATAACGAGCCATCGGTGGCCCGTACATGAGTCTCAATACGTTTTGGATCTCTTTGCAATGGTGGAGCAGGCCAGCATTATCACAAACCCCTAGTGTGGTGACTACGATGCTGCCATTGTAAGGGGTATGACTCATTGGTGTGATGTTAGTTGTAAGTTTCATAGACGGAATATTATCAATAGGAATGAGGGTACAAGTGGTTGGGGAAATGGTAGGAGCATTGCTCGGGGCAGTAGTGGTGGAGGAGGTAAGATGGATAATTGGTGGGGAAGTAGTTGAAATAGTGGCTTCTTTAACTGATCCCCGCTTACGCCTACGGTACTCAAACCAAAAGCGTACATTTCTCGACTCGATTGGACCATATCGTCGAAGTTGTGTTGCAAGCAAGATAGCCCGTTCCACAGAAGGGAGTTCCCTTTGACTGCTGCGGAAGGCCTCCTCTAAAATCTACAACTCTACCTTACTGGGTTTTCATCTTTGGATTGGCGATCTAGTGCTGCTCTCAGTAATTTGCGGAGTTGGGTGATTTGGCAACATTTTCGAGTATTGAGAAAACCAAGAGAAAAGTTGGGAAGAGCTAATATTTGCAACTTAAATGTGGTTGTTCAAGATGGTAGAAAGTTGTGATGCTTAGAGTTCAAGGAGGCAAACCCTTTTTATAAGGGAATAGCCACGTGTTGAGAGAGAGCGACATGTCCCATGAGAATCGAAAGAGAGCAACGCGTGTCACAGATATCGAGCGACGTGTTTTTGCAAAAATTGAGGGAGAGCAACGTGTGCTGCAAGAATTGAGAGAGAGCGACGCATGTCACAGATATCGAGCGACGCCTTTTGCAAAAATTAAGGGAGAGCAACGTGTGCTGTGAGAATTGACCAAGAGAAAAGTTGGGAAGAGCTAATATTTGCAAACCTAAATGTGGTTGTTCAAGATGGTAGAAAGTTGTGATGCTTAGAGTTCGAGGAGGCAAACCATTTTTATAAGGGAATAGTCACGTGTTGAGAGAGAGCGACATGTCCCGCAAGAATCGAAAGAGAGCAACGCGTGTCACGGATATCGAGCGACGTGTTTTTTTAAAAATTGAGGGAGAGCGACGTGTGCTGCGAGAATTGAGAGAGAGCGACGCATGTCACAGATATCGAGCGACGCCTTTTGCAAAAATTGAGGGAGAGCAACGTGTGCTGTGAGAATCGAAAGAGAGCAATGCGGGCCTCGAGTGACATGTTTTGCAAAAATCAAGGGAGAGCGATATGTGTCATGAAAATTGAGAGAGAGTGACACATGCTGCAAAAATCGAGCGAGCGACGCATATAGAAAAATTTTCAGACTTAAGGTTCTATTTATATTTCTACATCTTTATTAATGCTTTAACTATAATTAATCTCATCCTTAGGTCACCACTTGGGTGGGTGGCTTAGTGGTAAGGAACCAACTGTGCATCCATGTGATCATGAGTTCGAATCCCCATTATGCCCAAGTGGTCTCATGCCCAGACCTTACTTCGGGGGAAAGTGAGCTATAGCCGATGATTTCTACCCATGAGGCTATTTTTTTTTTTACTGCGAGAGTATCCATTATATATATTTATATTCCATTATTATTATTATTATTATTATTATTATTATTATTATTATTATTAGATCGAATATATATTGGGTATGTTTGACCGATCGATGATTTGACATTGGTTAGTTATTTGAAGAAGATTAGTTAATTTTTATATTGCTTTCATTAATGGATTTTTTTTTATAATATAGTAAAGTTTAAGTTGTATTTACTTTTATAAATTTATACAAAATAAAAATTAAAGATTTCGTCAAAATTTGTACTTCTAAATCAAACTTGGATACTTAATGGGAATTTAATATATATATATATATATATTCATATTTAACTTACACATGCTAAGGAATTTTTTTTTTGAATTTAAATATAATATAGTAACATTTAAATTGTATTAATTCCTTATAAACTAATACAAAATTAAAATTAAAGATTTCGTCAAAATATATATTCTTAAATTAAGCTTGAATATTTTGATAAGAACTGAATATGTAACGTAAAAATACATATTCATATTCAACTTGCACATGCAAAGAAATTTTGGGTAAATTCAGGTTTTAGAATAAACCGTTTATTCATATCTATTTGTATGTGTAGCACCTCCAAACCTAATAGGGTTTAATGTGCTACTTCTTATATTTTTAGTGAAAATAATAACAGCGAAAATAAATAAATCTTAGATATTATTATATTATTATATTTATATATATAAATTTTAAATTATTAATGCATATGATCTAGCAATTAATTATGAGTCATCAATATGGGTACGTGTTTTTACAAATATAAATAACATATTTAACTTAATTAATGTGTCTTCAATAATACTACCATTTTTCTTAGAAAATATAAGATTGTTACTTGCCCTTGGGAGCTTTCACGTTAATCTCATTTCCTCCAATGTTACTATTTTTAGGATCCATTCTTAAACAATGATCAAATGTTATTTTAAAATCATAAATCTATTTTTAACGTATAATAATATAACAAACTAAAAAAATATTCTAAACTACTCAATCCTACCCAAATCATGTTTTACACCTAAACTCTAGTAAAATATATATGCTAGAGTATGTAGAACATATATCCTATTCTCTGATACCAATTTTAAGGACCTGAACTCGAGTGGATTCCTATATATAAATTTTTCAGCGAATGCAAATAAATTTAAATTATTTTTATTACCAGAACACTAATTAGCTTTGTTACAAATATATGTCTCAATTATTAAAATACAAATTTCTAAAATTTTAAATACACCAACATATTCTAAATTGTATTATACTAATTTTTTTTATTTTACTCTACTCTTTCTATTCCCGCCCATGCACTTGTTACGCCAGATTTCTAGTACTCTCTTCAAAATGATCTGAAATGTAAAATAATGATTGGGATGAGACAACGCTCAATAAGTAAATAAGATTATTATTAGTGTGTGATCAAAATGAGCTTTCATAATTTCATAAATTAATATTTAATACTATAACTTCAAAAATGTTTTTAAAATAAATGTAAATTTAAAAATTTTGTATAAAAACTTTTGCCATCAACTACAACAGTAAAATTTTATAATCATATATTATAACTATTAAATTAAACTTTTAACTGTAAAAACTGTAATTATAATTTTTAATTATGTACATATATATATATATATATATATATATATATATATATATATATATACTTTTCCTTATACGTTTCCTTTAGATCATCATTTAGGCACAATAATGGTCATATTCATATAAACTTACACTTTACCTTCAAATCATCAATAACTCTGTACACGTAACTAAATATATTGTAAAAATTACCCTTAGGCATGTTAATCGTAAGTCATGTTTAACCTCATAACTGTATTGTGCGGTCTGAAGACTGGATTTAACTGACTGACCGACCAAACTAAATCAACGTACATCATCATTAAGTGAGATTTTTCCTATTAAACTCTGGTCCGACCCACGTGTGTACTTAGGAGAAATTCACTACCATTAAAATCACTTTATAAATAGTGTGGGTGCACTCTTATCCATTTAAGCTTTAAGTTGCGGTACCTAACATTCATAATTTTCTATATCGTCTGACCTATAAGGGTTGTAAAATATTTTTATTATATAATTTGTACAATTAAAATAATATCATGAAAATATCATTTTTATTTATATTTTTGTGAAATACGCAACATAAAAAAAATTTCAACTTATGTAATCTTTACTCATATTTTCATAAAATATGTAATGTATAAATAAACTCATGCCACGCATTTTTTGTGTTAAAAATATTTTTTAAATAGAAATTAATGATGTAAAATACTCGAGAGATTTAAAATATTTCTTAACTCAAAAATAAATGCAAGTATATTAAAGATAAAACTAATATAATTAAATATGTGTAAAAATAAACTCAGGAGAATTTTATGAAATTAGCTAGCATAATCAAAATTTACTTATAAATAAACTCGGGTATGAATTTTAAATAAAAATATAACATAATCAAATTTACATACCTTTTCTTTGACTTTGTACTACGAACACAATGACTATCTCTAAGAAATGAGATCGAAAAGAGTAGGTGAGTAAGAACTTCCTAAAAAATTCTCTCTCCACCACTATTTCTTTCACTCATTAATCATTCTTTTCCTTTGAAATTTTTTATGAAAAATGAAGCTTGAGAGCTTTTTATTTATAGGAAAATTTTGGGGAAGAAAATAGAATTTGTAAAAATGTAAAGAAAGGAGTGAAATTATAATTTTTTTAAATCAAAGAATGAACTTGGGGTTAGGCATGTGTTAAGTATGTGATAGGGATGGAGGTCATGTGGGAGTATTTGCCACCACTCCCCTTTAATTAATTTTTAATTAATTAATTATTTTATTTTTTTAATAATTTTTTATAAATAATAATAATAATAATTATTATTATTATTATTATCATTGTTATTATTTTTAAGCCATGTTTTAGTATTTTGTTTTCAAAAGAATTAAATTCGAATTTTAAAAATTCATGTGAGCCCCACAGAACTTCAAGACCCAAGTGGGTCCTACGTAACCTCAATAGTTTTCACACGATTTTATGAGCCCTTCATAACTTCGGAACTTATGTGGACCCCACACGACTTTGGGACTCATGTGGGTTTCACACAGTCTTGTGAGCCCCACATAGGATACCTATATTATTATTATTATTATTATTATTATTATTATTATTATTATTATTATTTTACCATGTATTTCTATAAATTATATCTGTCAAAACACTATTTTATGTATATGTACTTATTTACGTGTATAAACAGTGTCTATGTTGTTTATCTTATGAAATTCCATTTTGACCAGGCCGATCTCCAGGGAGAGACTGAACCGCAATGGTCTCTGAGCACTCGCTAAGACAAGGTCTTTTTTTGACATCAAACATGGAATCAAAGATCCTATAGAAAAATACTTCTGTATTGATATTAACTTAATGACCATTATTATTATTATTATTATTATTATTATTATTATGCTTTAATCGTATATATATTTTTGGGTCATCACCCTCACTCTTCTATGAATCAAAGTAATAAACACTATATGCATGTGTCCAATAATCATATCAAGATTAAGAGCACAAGCACTTATAATAACCATGAGATATTAATTGTTTTATATAGTCAGTATAAAAACAATTACCTCAAGATAATTCTGTTCAATACACACAAAGTGTACTAGCACAAGGAGTTGGAACTGTATCATTCCCAATAGTCAAGACAGACCTACTGAAACCTTGTACTACAGTCTTACCAATGGTGTGTCCATTTTCATTTAAGATTGTGAATAATAAACTTATATTCTATAAGAGCTGATGATCTAATATTGTGTGTATAAGTCGTACTCTACACACTAGATTACCTAGTAAATAGAATAAAAGACACGCATGCATAATCATTAAATAAATAATGTCAAACAAACATTACTCACAAAGATTATCATTAAAATGGAATAACTGAAGTTATTAATAAATACTAAAACCGATTACATAAAGCATGTCTTTCAGTATAAATCGCTAACACAATTTTTATTTTTTGAGACATCAATTTTGAAAATAAAGTTCCACCTAAGCTGTTCTCAAATAATTTCAATTAAAATATATTTAAATTCAGAAGAACAAAAAAATAGAGAGTACCATCCATTGTTTATACCAACATAATTTGGGCTCCAATAAACCAAAAGAAAAATGTACTAATTAGGCTCGGTTCGGAGCAAATTTATAGGCAAGTATTGTTTTGGCCATCTTATTGTCTATTCACCGCGAGTTCCCATATTGCGTGTATTCTCTACCAATGCCTCCACAACTGCAGCTAAAGTTAGAGATGAATTCTCCAATCTCTGCTGCAGAGGACACCTAAAGGTAGGGGTTGCAAAACGAGTTTATGGGTTGGGTCTGGAGAGGTTGAAAACAAGTCGGGTCGTAAACAGTTCGAGTAGTAAACGGGTTAAAGTTAAACGGATCACAACCCTGTAAACCCTAACCTGCTCGTTTATTAAATGGGCGGCTCACAAGTTACCTGTTTTAAAAAATGTAATTATTTTTGTAAGGACCTAGACCAAACCGTCGATGGTTTTAGGGAGTTCAGGGAACTGTCAAAAAATTGATTTGATATGAGACCAAACAGTCGACGGTTTCAAGAAAACAGTCGATGATTTCAAGCGGCCAAGGGTCTTTAAGTGGGGGGGATCTTATGTCTTTTAAAAATCTCTCTCTCTCGTGCCTCCCTCTAAGCTCTCTCGGGTCGCCCTCTTGCTCTCCAATCATCTCCCTCTCTTCTTGGCTTGCCAGCTCTCTCTTCTCGATAAGTTTAAGGAAACCAGGGTTTTGTCTTCAGGAATGTGGTAGGCATATCTTCAGGATCAGGTAAGGGGAATAAATTATGTCAGTATATTCTAGAACTTGAACCAATTAAACTTGAGTATGTGGATGATTTTTGCTATTATACAAGTATTTAGGAAAAGTTAAAGTAAGGTGATCATCTTTTTTTTTTTTTTTTTTTAAACATATATTTGGAATTGTATTAAACTATGGAGGTGATCATACCTTTATTTTCAGCAAACTATACCGATTATATTATGATTTAACACTCAAATAAGTGTGGCATGAGAATGATTTGTTTTATTGCATAATTAAATCTATGGGAATTGTTATGGTATTAAATGGCGAAAAATATGATTTTATACTAAGTTGTGGTTTTATACTGAGTTCTTAAAATGTTGAGAATAATGTAGAGATTGTGAATTTCATGGTAATATATTGATCATGTGATTGTTGAGAAATTTATTGTTGAGAATGATGGCGAGGGATTACTGCAAATTATGTATTGAAAATTATAATCATGTTATCTTTTTATTATGTAAATTGCAATGTATGTTCTAAGAACCTTGATGGCCCAGTGGATGCTCGGTACCGTAGCTAGTGGGAAAATCAGTGTAGCCACACTTTTGTGGAAGTGTAGGCCTTTAGATAGTCGACTTGGCCAGAGAAGGGTTACGTACCCTTAAATGGTCCGGACCAAATTGTGGTAGGTAAATCGAACTTACAGATGAGTTACTTTGACTTAACTTGGTGGTAGACCTGCCAAGGTTAAGTCCAGTCTCTAGACCACACAACCCCTCATGAGGGTTAAACATGTCGTTAGTCCAGAATGATAGGTTCTTTTATACATAATTGTAGATTTATGTATTTGAGGCTATTATTGAGCCGAAGTTATTAATTGAAGGAAAATAAGTATTTCGTTTACTATATAGGAGTGAGCTACATTTTATAAATGCCTTTTCAATTGAAGTTAAATTAATGGGTGTATCGCTGTTTGTTTTAAATTTAGTTGAGGAAAAACATACCCTGAACCCATCGGAATCCTGATTGCTATAGTTGCGGTATCAAAAATATGTTATAGTTGTGGTATCAGTGACAGTGTGTGTGTCTAGATACTCACAGATGTGGTATCAGGGGTATGTATGTTTCGATTCATTACAATTTTAGAATTTTAATGCAAAGGAATTATACAATCTCTCAATGACTCAATCAGTAAGAAGAAGAAGAAGATGATGATGATGATTTTCCGCTTGGAATTGCTTAGGGTTTCAAATGTCTAGCGCAAACCACCTATGGATCTCTCGATTCTTTCCTCCAAGACCAACTACAAGTTGGGGTAAAGAAAACCTATGCCTCAGTTTGTATGATTTGTCCTTACCACCGTACACATTGCTAAATGGCTTTAAAGGCAGAGGGGTTTCTTTTCATGATACAGTATAGTGCCAGAAAAGTTCTGGAAAACTGGAAAAGCTCATTGACGATTTAAAAAGGGTTTCTATTCTCCTATGGGCTCTAGGGTTTGAAGTTTTTTCCCATTTTATTATTAAAAATAAATAAAATATCAAATAATACTCTGATTGGGAAAAAATTTCCCAAACTAATGTTCACGTAATCTCGTAGCTTGATGCTGCGAGATTTAAACTGATGGGCCACTGGCATGGAGGGAAGAAAATCTCACATCTTGGTGCTACGAGATTTAAACCAAACAGCAACGGGAAAGTGACGCGTTGCGGAGGGGAGCCTCGCCGTCACCAATGCCGTTAGTTCAAGCATCTGCAACTCCGACGACAACCCACTCCTCTCAGCAACTCGCAGCAACAATAGCCGCTGCCGCCGCTCTCTGCTCCGTAGCCGCGATCACCAGCACTACCACAACCCCCTGCTCCACTCGCCCAGCCTCCCTTGCGGCAACTTCACCACCTCACCCGACGAACCAGCAGATCCGGCCACGACACCACACAACTGCAAACAACTTTGGCAACCATCGTCACCGTCATCGTCATCGTTATCAACTCCGAATCGCACCAGAAAACTGACACAACCACCACGCATCACCACCTCAGGCAACCTCCCTGTCCTTACCCTGCAACACCTCTTGAACCAGAACCAGTCCTCGCCGCCACCGTCGCCAACACCCCTTGCCGCCGTCGTAGCTCACCATCCTTGCCAGCGCTGTTGCCCACGCTGCTCATATCCTTTTTCGTCACAGTCGCATTCCAGCCTTCTCCCCCTCGCAGCAACCTGTATCTGACTACAAACCTCCGGCAGCGTCCGGGTAAGTTCCCTGCATAACTTAATCAGCGGGAAGGTGAGCTTCTCCTTTTAAATCTCGCAGCTTGGGGCTGCGAGATTTTCTCCTTTTACGTGCCACATGTTAGCTCCCCGCTGGCTGCTCTCTTTAAATCTCGCAGCTTGGAGCTACGAGATTTGGTTCTCTCCTTGCCACGTGTCGTCTTTCCAGCGACCCATCAGTTTAAATCTCGCAGCATCAAGCTGCGAGATTACGTGAGCATTAATTTGGAAAATTTTTTCCCAATGAGAGTATTATTTGATATTTTATTTATTTTTAATAATAAAACGGGAAAAAAAATCCTAGGGTTTGGCCAGCCAACATTCCTACTTTTCTGATTTACTTTTCTTCTTGTTCTGTCCTTTTACCATCTCAAACTGTTCAGGTGAAAAAATTTAAACTAAAATAAAGAAAATAAAATGAAAACTTCCTTTTCACCAACATGTGCACTCCTATCCCTCCTATTTTCCTTCGCACCCACTCACCCTCGCACTTGATCGTGTTTCTTGGACTCGGATCATGATGAGTTCCATGGCGCAAAGACGAAGATAGACCAGTGAGACCACCTGCGGATCTCTCCTTCAAGAATCGAATTACAGGTTCTCCGCCCCTTCTCTCACACAAACCACCTATGGACTGAGGCGACTAGAGCAGTGACGGCGTGCGGTGACGGCATGCTGGTGCTGCGGTGCTGGGCTGCCTGAGGAAGATTGAAGGTGAAATTTTTGGCTTGGGGTGCGGGCGGCAGAGCCGCAGAGGGTTGTGGGTGACTGGTGTGGGTAAAAGATTAGGATACTTGGTTAAATGGGTATATATTGGTAAATATACGGATGACCCGACCCGAACCCGATTTGACCCGTTTATAAACTCGGGCCCCCCGTTGTAACTGAACAGGTGATGGGTGACCTCATCGAGTCTAGACCTGTTTTGTTGATCCTACCTAAAGGAAGCTTTTGACAGGTTTAAATCTGAGATATGATAAGATCCATTTCTATTTTCTCTCCTTCTCCAAGGATGTATACCAACAGAATCACTTCCCCTTGCCAAACAACTTCACTCGTTGATAATCACGTTTGGGTGTCCTTCAGACAAATTTCTGTGCAACCATCTCCTCAACATGTATGCTAAGTTCGGAGAATTGCGGCCAACCATCGGTTTGTTCTGTGTTATGCCGCGGAAGAATGTTATGGCTGGCAACATTGTGATTGGTGGGTTTGTGCAAAATGGCGATCTGAATGGTGCTTGTAGTATGTTTGACAATATGATAGAGAGAAATGTAGCAACTTGGAATGGGTTTTATCAGCTAATTTTAATGCTTTTGACTTCAAGCTCAGAAGCTATCAAAGTAATATACAATGGTGAATCCCAGGATCGAATTCATGAGAAAAATGGGAAATATGCAAGGATTAACGTTTCAATTATAACCCAAAATATCAAATTATTATTTATGGTAGTAGGAATTCCTAAACAAATAATTAACTAACTAATTAAAATAATAATCAGGGAAATGAAAGATAAATGTAATGAGGTCCATGCACAAATATGATTTGAAGATGGTGATGAATCTAACGATCTAAAATTACCAATAACTAAACAACTCAAAAGAAATACCAATTCAAATGACAATATATGGAAATATGTAAATCATGCACACCATACACAATAAGTCAAATATAAACATACATATGCAGGAAAGATAAATAGCCAAGGGAAAGAGAGAAATAATATTTTTATCGAGGTTCGGTCCAACCAACCTACGTCCTCGCCTCAAACAAACCAGCAAAAGGATTTCACTATTTGCTCACTTAACTAGGTGGAGCGATGCAGTTTACAATTCTCCTTATGGGGCGGAGACTCCCCAGCTCAATTATAGGCTAATCGACAACTAATACTCCTTAAGAGGCAGAGTCACCTTAGCTCAATTACAAGGCTGGGCCACAACTAGTTCTCCTTATGAGGCGGAGACACTTCACCTCGTATAGGAAGGGATGTTGCACAAAATGTACTTCTAAGAAATTTCCCCATAGATCCTATATCTATCTATATGAAGAAGAAATCATGTAATGAAGGAGATTCTTATTTGTACAATTGGTACTTCGAACTTGGAACGAGCATGAAGAAATTAATGATTCTTCTTTATCTTTTGAGTTGTTCTGCTGGATTGGATATGTTCAAAAACAGAACGGTCGACCGTCCAAAGTCAAAAAGTTGACTTTCAAATGGTTTGGTTGACCGTGGCAATTATAACACCACAGGTTCGGTCAACCGAGCAAGTCAAACTTTTGATTCTTGGGAAAACAGTGGTTCGATCAACCAAGCTAGTTATTACTAGTTTGGTTCAGTCATCCGAGTGCATTAACAATGAATATTTTGCCCTAATTTTGACCCTAAAGTTATTCCAAAAACTTTGTATAATTTTAGTCTTTTAGAAAAAAGTTTTTAGTGAAATGTGTTGGTCCTAGGGCCTGTCCATGGTCATTCTGAGCATTTTATCCATATCATGCAAATCCATGCATTATTACAGACCAAATAATATTAAAATAAATGTATATATAAATAAAAATAATGTCTTCTTTATCTTTTTTGCTTTTAAATCTTCATGAAAAACGTCAGGAAAGTGTGAGCTTTATGTTCTTGCTAGTATCTATTTTTCAATATTTTATGTTCGTGCTGAAATGAAAACTTGTTCACATACTAAATGCACACATAAGCTACTAGTACTCTATCAGCATCAAAACAAGGATTGGACTCAAAAAATCAACAATCTCCCCCTTTTTGATGATGACAAACACCCAAGAGCAAAATAGGATAAGCCCAAAGGCCCTCTGTAAGAATATGCATAATGTAAAATACAGACAATAAAACTCAAGCATATTCACAAAAGAAAACATTACAAATGATCATGCATTTAAATTTTTGCATTAAAGCACACGCTCAGATAATTGCCCTTATGTTTTTGCTCTGATAAAAAACTTCCCTTTTTGGTTATGAACATTTTGCGCATAAAAATTCTCCCCCTTTTGGCATCAGCAAAAAGGGCTAAGTCAAGTATAAGATAATTTTATCATTTAAAACAGATTTAGCAAAGATAGCTCCCATTTTTTTTTTTGAAAAACTCTCACCTTTTTAGTATAGGATTTGGACATAGAAATTTATAATTCGTTGAAAAAAATATAACAATTAAAGACACAAAATTTTTTGTAACTGGTCATTAAAAGATTAAAAGGCATATTTCAAACAAGATCAGAGCAAAAACATCCTTAAACCATTGCAATTTAAACACAACGTAAGTCCCCACAAAGATTGGAATTTAAAAACATGCGGCATATTAAAAAGTAGGTTTGAGCATAAAATTTGTCTAGCTAGTTCACATGCATTTCATATAAAGTCAATGAAATAGTTATGTAACACCATTTTAAAAATAAAATTTCATGATACAAGATTTTAACACAGACAGACACAAGTCATGAAAGCATTGTTGACCCTATAGGTCATATCCTGGTTTTGATAATGACAAATACTCAAGTATTTAATGGCTATCAAGTTCATGTGCAAGTTTATATTAACAGATACATTGATGGCACATGAAGTAAAGCATGAAGACCCTGAAGATCATTTATGTTGTAATTCATTGTTATTCATTTGGGTCTGTAATAGCAACATAGGAAAGGTCTGTAATATTTAATGCATATCATACATGTAGGAGCTGCAAAGCTCAAAGACCTTAGAACAACTCTAGGTCCCTAGACAGCACTTGAAAATCAAATGACCTTAAACAAGGTCGACCAACGCCGGATTTTTTTGGTGTTCTAAAGAAGACCTAGACTGACCCTAAAACTCCCTATAATTTATAAAAATATGCCCTGTAGTCTTAAACATTAATCATTATATGAATAGGGTTAATATACATAGGGAATAGGATCGAAATGTTTTAAAAATGCATGTTCGATTGGCTGTACATTCACAGTGTAAATCTGTGGATCGACCGAATCGGTTATCAGGTCAATAGTTTGACCATGATATGGTCGACCGAACTTACTCAGTTCAAAATTACTGGTCGACCAAACTACCCTTGGCCAACACTTTGACCCTCTGGTCGACCGACCAGGAAAGTACTTCAACGTCCTGGTTGATCGAAGGTCCTCTGGAGATGCCACAACTGTCTGGTCGACCGAACTTTTTAGTTCAAAGTGTCCCGATCGACTGAACCACGTGGAAATGAAAAATCGCCTTTGGGAACCCTAGTTTGGTCGACCGAACTTCCAGTTCAAATTTTACCTAGTCGACTGAACTTAGACACTTGGTCAATAGAACCTCACCTTTGGTTGACTAGTGCTCTCAGGTTGCCATATTTTTTTTACCGTGGTTAAAATATTTAAACAGGGTTAATTAGATTAAAATGGTTTAAAAAAATATTAATAATCCCCTATGTAAGAACTCGAACCGTGATATATAGGTTTAAATAAATAAGAGAGGGGCAAATTGGGAATTTAATAAGATTCATTGACGAAGTCAGAGTTTGTTGACGAAGTTCATGTAAGTCTCGTCGACAAAGTTCAGAGGCTCATAAACGAGGAGAAGCCGAGAGATTCTGGGAAACCGAGGATCTTAGGCTGGCCGACGAGGCCACCGCTTCATCAACGAGGGCAATGGCAGATTTGTTGACGAGGACGCCATTTCTTCGACAAAGACGCCCGAGTCAAAGGGCTATAAATAGAAGTTTCATTACTTCCAAGTTAAGAAAACTCAAATATCTTCTCTCTCTCTCTCTCTCTCTCTCTCTCTCTCTCTCTCTCTCTCTCTCTCTCTCTCTCTCTCTCTCTTTCTCTCTTTTTCTAGAACCCTCCCTACTCTTTATCTCTCTAGATTTCTTCACCGTTCATTGTGAGAATCGTAAATATGAAGTTACCATAAGGATCATGGAAGGATTATTTACAACTTCTATGGATCGGAATCCCGTTTCGGAGATTTTTGGGTTTTGGCAAAAAATTGAGGTAAGGCTCGATTTCCAATTCTGATGCAGTAGTTTTGTAAGGAACAGTCTTGTGAGTATATTATGTACTATGATTTTTAGGTTTTGGAACTCGGTTCGCTGTTTAGGGACCTTAGAGTTTGGGATTTGCTATTCGAAGGAAAGGTAAGGGGAATTGTGTTTATATCGGTTATTTTTTAAATCGGACTCGGTAGAACTATGGTTCATGGTCCTGTGTGTGTTTTAGCTACTTATTTGGGGGGATCTAATAGGGAAAACTATGAATTTTTCATGGTTACAGTTTTGGGAAAAAAGGGGCAACGGGCTGCATCCCTAGTTTTGTTGAAAACCGAACGTATATGTTGATTTATACTGTGTTATAGGGATGACTATGTGTTGACTTGTTTAAATTGTATGTGTTTGGAAAACCATGATTTTAGATTACCAAATGGGTGTGGTTTGTTTGGTTTTATGAGCATGCATGTGTGTGTATGATTGTTTAAATGCTAGTAGGAATGCAATTCCGAATTGTTCCAGGTACTAAGAGTGTCCGGCTCTATATCTGAGGGCGTATAAAGTCACTGGCCATAGATTGGCAGAAGTCCGGCTCTTTATCCAAGGGCGTGAGCCTATTCCGGCAGATCAAGTCGACGGGTGTGGATCCACTAGTTAGTGCCGGTACGATGCTATGGGAGTTGGGGACTAGCCATGTGTCGGTGGCGCCATGTTACGTGGGTTGGCTACGGGCCAACGCCATATGTCATAGGCCAGCTTTGGGTGGAAGGGTGTGACAACAGCGAGATTGCTGATCATGTGTGTGTGTGCTTGTAGGCACTGTTGTGAAATTAGTACTAGACTGCATTTAACTGTGTGTATGTTGCATCATGATAACACTCAAATGCCACACACCGATATAACCTGTGTTCTTCCTTACTGAAAGGTGTCTCACCCCTATTGTACGTACATTTTTATAGGACCTTTGAGTAACCAAAACTAGCGTCCTGGTGTGGGGAGTGTAGTGGCTGGTGTACTACGGTTAGCGTGTGGGTAAATGCTAGGTCTGTGTTTTGATGGGTTACCATTTTGGGATGTGTTGGGCACCCAATTGTACATTGTATGATAGAGCCTATTCTGCTTTTGTATAAACTCTGGTATGGTACTGCATATATATATAATGACCTTTTCCGCTGCGTATATTATGTTGTGTTTGGATGTGTATAGGGTGTCTGGGAACCCCACGGAGTCGGACCCTTGTCCATTGTACTATATCTTTGGATTTTTTGTATGGTACAGGTACTGGTTGATTTATATTTTCACCCATGGGTCCCATTTTCTAGGTTTGGGGCGTGACAGTTTGGTATCAAAGCTAACCAGTTTGCTAGGTCTTGTAAACTTGGTTTGGCTTAGCAGTGAGTACATACCAAAGTATAGGATGTTGGATATGAGTAGAGTTGGTTGAGGGTTGTTCCGTTGCTAGACCGGGATTTGTCGACAATATTTCGTGTTTTTCCTAGGATGACGATTCCAGTAAAAGTAGGGCAGATCATTGATGACTTTCGTGTCGGTGTGATAGGATAGACCTGGACCTGGTAGGAGTAGTTAACATAATTAGTGTAGATAATTGTGTTAACTGTATGTGTTATAGGGATACTGATAGATTCCTACTGTGCTACAGAATGGAGCCCAGAGATAATGACCTGGGAAGTGGCTCTAAGGAGACTGTGAGTGATGAGTCTTCTTCAGTGCCTCGAGGCTTGATGAGGCAGGTGTTATGGGAGATTGGGAGAGTGTGAGGAGACGCGAGTGCTCTTCTACTGCTACGGGGTACACTATTGAGAGGTTCACACGCATGCATCCTTTTACATTCTCTGGAGGACCTGACCCAATGATAGCAGAGGATTGGATGGAGAAGATTGAGAGGATCTTGGAGGTCCTGCACTGCACTAATAGGCAGCGAGTCCTCTATGCTACTTTCCAACTATCTGGGGAGGCGAGTCGATGGTGGACTGCGGTGAGTCTGCTGGAGAAGTAGAGAGCCGATCTTGAGGAGATGACATGGAGCCGTTTCAAGGAAGTATTCTTTGACAGATACTTCTCGGCTTCTGTACGTGATGCGAAGGTGGATGAGTTTTTTGCTTTGACTCAAAGGAGTTTGACGGTGCAGGGGGTATGCGGCTCAGTACGTAGAGCTATCCCGTTTTGTGCCATGTTTGATCTCGAGCAAGTATGAGAAGACTCATAGGTTTGAGAAGGGCCTGAGGAAGGATATCGGCAGACTGGTGGGTATGCTTCAAATCTGCGAGTTCTTGGTGTTAGTGGATAAAGCCATGGTGATTGAGACCGGTATCCGAGAGGACGAAGTGGATCGGGAATCGAGGAAGAGGACAATACCTTCTGGTTCTCTCATCGGGGATTGTGGAAGAAAAGGAACAAGGGCTCGGGCTACCGTCAGAATACCGAGCGCCAAGTTTCTCAAGGGAGCCAAACTAGTGGATGTTGTACCAAATGCCACAAATGGCATGAGGGTGAGTGCCGGTCATTTGGGGGTAACTGTTACAATTATGGCTAGCTGGGTCACATGTTTGATTGTCGTGTACCGAAGTGAGACGTGCCTGCATCTAGTGTGAATCGAAGGAGCAATCAGATACCTCGGGGAACCATTCAAATGAATACAACTCCGGCCAGAGTATATTCTCTTACTCCAGTGAATGATAAGCATGCAGGGAACATAGTGACGGGTACCTTATTTTTTCTTCTAAATAAGGCTTTTTTTTTATTTGATTCAAGTGCAACCCATTCTTTTATATCTGTGAATTTTGTGGGACGGTGTGGGATTAAGACCCGAGACATGAACGAGGTGTTATCTGTTGCTACCCCATCTAGAAATGTATCTCTCTGTAGGAAGATCTTGGTAGATTGCCCAGTGGTAATTCAGGGGAAGCTGCAATCGGTGAATCTTGTTGTATACGACATGTCGGGGTTCGATGTTATTCTGGGGATGGATTCGTTATTCTCCAGTTATGCTATGATCGACTGTAGTAGGAAGGTGGTAGTTTTCAGACCTCCAGGGGAGCAGGAGTATGAATTTGCGGGATCGTGTGTGCGTCCAGCGCCACAGATATTATCAGCAGTGCATACGAGGAGGCTACTCATGGACGGATGTCAAGGGTACCTAGCTTGTGCAAAGGAACCGCCATGGGATGAGTTGAGACTCGAGGATATTCGGGTAGTTAGCGAGTTCCCGAATGTATTTCCAGATGATTTGCTGGGTTTACCTCCGGATTGTGAGGTGGAGTTTACGATAGAGTTGCTTGCTAGCAAGGCACCGAACTCTAAAGCTCCGTACCAGATGGCTGCAGCAGAACTTCAAGAGTTGAAGGAGCAGTTGCAGGAATTACTGGATAGAGGATTCATTGGCCCTAGTGTTTCACACTGGGGAGCTCTAGTATTGTTTGTGAAGAAGAAGGATGTGTCAATGCAGATATGCATTGATTATCGTGAGATTAATAAGGTGACTGAAGAATCACTATCATTTACCTCATATCGATGATCTTTTTGACCAGTTGCAGGTGACGTGGGTCTTTTCGAAGATCGACTTTCGGTCAGGATATAATCAGGTGAGGGTTAGATTTGGGGATGTAGCGAAGATGAATTTCTGAATCAGATACAGCCACTATGAGTTCTTGGTCATGCCATTTGGGTTGACGAATGCTTAGGCGGTGTTCATGGATCTGATGAACAAGGTTTTCCATGAGTACCTGGATCGATTCGTGGTGGTATTCATTGACGATATTTTGGTATACTCGAGGAGTTTGGAAGAGCATGAGGACCATTTAAGGTTAGTATTACAGACTCTGCGGGAGAAGAAGTTGTATGTTATTATCGTCGATTCATGGAGGGGTTCTCTAAACTGTCTGGGCCTTTGACTCGATTGACCAAGAAGGGAGTGTAGTTTGAGTGGACCAGTGATTGTGAGCAGTGCTTTCAGGAGTTGAAGCACCAGCTGGTTACTGCTCCAGTTTTGACCATTCCTTCAGGGGATGGTGGATTTGTGATTTATAGCGACGCGTCTCTGAAGGGTTTGAGATGTGTGCTTATGCAATAGGGTAAGGTAGTAGCGTATGCTTCTCAGCAATTGAAAGAATATGAGAAGAATTTTCTACGCATGATCTGGAGCTGGCTTCTATTGTATATGCTCTGAAGATCTGGCGAGACTACTTGTATGGTGTTCAATGTTTACTGACCACAAAAGCCTCAGGTACTTTTTCACGCAGAAGGAGCTGAATATGAGGCAGAGGCGGTGGCTAGAGTTGATCAAGGACTACGATTGCATGATTAGTTATCACCCGGGAAAAGCTAACGTGGTAGCTGATGTGTTAAGTAGAAAGACAAAGCCTGCGGTTGTATCGGCAGTTCTAGCTCAGCATCATATCAGACAGGATTTGAAGAGTTCATGTATAGAGTTGGTTTCTGGTGATCATCAAGCTTTCATTGCTAGCTTGGTGATCTAGCCAACTTTGTTTGAGCGTATAAAAGCCACACAGGCTAGTGATGTCGAGTTGGCAGAGGTTATAGAAAAGGTACAGCAGGTACTGGCTACAGTGTTTAACATCTCTAAGGGAGGCGTGCTGAGGTTTGGGACCCGATTATGTGTTCCGATTGATGATGAGATCAGAAGGACGATTCTAGAGGAGGCGCATCGTTCTTTGTATATGGTACATCCTAGTAGCACAAAGATGTATTGGGACTTGCGAGAGACCTTCTGGTGGTCTGGTATGAAGAGCCAGATTGCTCAGTTTGTGGAGCAGTGTCTAACGTGTCAGCAGGTGAAAGATGAACATCAAAGGCCGGCATGACCGTTGTAGCCTTTGTCCATTTTGGTGTGGAAATCGGAGCATATTTCCATGGAATTTGTGACTGGATTGCCACCAGCACTTCACGGGAAAAATGCTATTTGGGTGATTGTGGATAGATTGACGAAATTTGCTTATTTCATACCGATGACGGTTGGCTATCCTTTGAGTAAGCTAGCTGATATGTATGTGCATGAGATTGTGAGAATAAACGGAGTACCGGTATCCATTGTGTCAGATCGAGATTCGAGGTTTACTTTTTGATTCTAGACAAGTTTGTAGGAGGCATTGGGGACGAAGCTTACTTTGAGTACAACGTTCCACCCCCAAACGAATGGACAGTCAGAGAGAATGATAAAGATCTTGGAGGATATGTTGCGAGCTAGTGTGTTAAAATTTGGTGGTAGCTGGATACAGTTTATGTCACTCACTCGTAGAGTTCGCTTATAATAACAGCTTCCAAGCTAGTATTGGGATGGCACCGTTCGAGGCTTTGTATAATCGGAGGTGTTGATCTTCTTTATGTTGGGATGAGATTGGTAAACGTCAGGAGTTAAGACTTGAACTTGAGCAGCAGGCATCTGAGAAGGTGGGTTTGATCCGAGAGAGGATTAAATCAGCTCAAAGTTGGTAGAAGAGTTACGCAGATGTTCACCACCATGATTTAGAGTTCGAGGTGGGGGGCAAGGTATTTCTGCATATCGCTCCAAAGAAAAGGGTGACGAGATTTGGGAGGAAGGGCAAGCTAAGCCCGAGGTACATCAAACCATTCGAGGTTCTTGAGCGAGTGGGTCCGGTAGCCTATAGGATTGTATTACCTCCAACACTCTTGAGGGTCCACGATGTGTTTCACATATCCATGTTGAGGACATACGTGTTGGATCCTTCACATGTTATTAGCTATGATAAGTTGGAAATTGGGAATACTTTAGCATATGAGGAGATACCTGTTCAGGTTTTGGACCGTAAAGTTCAGAAGTTTCGTACAAAAGAAATACCATTAGTGAAGGTATTGTGGCGAAACCACGAGATTGAGGAAGCTTCTTGGGAACTAGAAATGAAAATATGCTAAAAGTATCCACAGTTATTTTGAGCACTTGTACATTATCCTACTTTGGGTTGGGATAGGTGGTTAGTCGTCAGGAGTGTGTATATTGTGAACTCCTGAGACGGTTGTATGTGAACCATGACATTCCTCCACCATAAGTGAGAGTATGTATATGTATGTGTATGTGTATGATGGGGCTGCGCTGTAGTAGTCACTAGTTTCTTGTTAGTATTGCGTGTATGTATTCAGTTGTATGAATGAGT